>NC_056746.1:1165887800-1165985300 GCF_019279795.1 Protopterus annectens | reverse complement strand
CAGATACTTTAATATAAGTTTATATACTGTAAAAAAATGCATACAAACATTTAGTAGGAAATAATAAACCAGGGTATGCATTAAAGAATATGAGTGCACTCAGGAGCTGAATTTGTAAGAAAGGGGCATTAAAATTGTTAGCATTACATCCTGTTTTGTTTACAGCTAAATAAGAAGACCTGTGTAGCATAGTGACACTGCAGTTAGCTTTTCTGCCTCGCAGCGCTTGTGTTCAATTACGTTCTCGACTACAGTGCCTTCTCTGCAATGTCTCCTTACGTCTGCACGGGTTTTTCTCCAGGTACTCCAGTTTTCATTTTCACGCCAAAGGGGTGCTGCAGGTGAATTGTGATTCTCCAAATTGTCCATAGATATGCTTATCAAGTTAGAAAGTGTGTGTGTGTGTGTGTGTGTGTGTGTGTGTGTGTGTGTGTGTGTGTGTGTGTGTGTGTGTGTGTGTGTGCGTGCGTGCGTGTGTGTGTGTGTGTGTGTGTGTGTGTGTGTGTGTGTGTGTGTGTGTGTGTGTGTGTGTGTGTGTGTGTGTAAGCATACCCTATAACAGATTGGCATCCCATCCACAATAAACTTAAATGCCTTTTGCCTCTTAAGTATATGGGATAGGATCTAGCTCTCATTTGACCTTGCAGTGCATTTAATTATTTGTTTGTATTTATTAACAGGACAAAATAATGATCCACTTGGACATTTTCACACTTTGACCTTTAGCACTGTCCGATTAAAGCATTTGCTCAGAGTCACACAGTGGACACATGGAGGTTAAATGGATAATCACAGAATGAGTGAATGAAGCAGAACTGAAGTATAGAATGAGAAAACGCTTATCATTTTTAATAATGAATCAGAGTGGTACAAAAAATTGCATTTACTGTGATTGCATTTGATAGCTGAGCATGTTAATGACTGTTTTTTTTTTTACATTAAACTGGCCCTAGAATTAGAAATTAATCTTCCAAAAGTTGCTTTCATATTTTTGCAACCACTTTGTACATTCCTGTCAGCATTATTTAACTATTACAAGCCAGGAGTGCTGAGTGTGCAATGTCATTGCATCTCCCAGCTAATTGTCATCCTTTGCATTCTGTGCATTAATTGACAATGGTTTTATAGAACTGCATCCCAAGACATGGGCCACATCTCAGGCCTAGCACTGTGGAGATATGCTAACGAAAGAGTGGCTAAAGATCACACCTTAGTAGCAGTATGTCACTCACAGGCCTCCTTCCTCTTGCATGATTTACCTGGCTCACTTTCAAACCACAGTGAGCAGCAGAGCAGAACTGCTACCAAGTTACCAAGGTGACCCTGGAGAAAAATAATCAAATTAACTTTGCACTAAAAATGTTCTGTGCATACTTTAGGTTCAGCTGTGTAGTTATTTGTATGCAAATGAGTTAATTAAGCAGCTCTATTTACGAAAACAAAGTGGTATGGATTTTTTCAGCATGAGAAATCAGATGGTTAAAGAAAACTATTTTCCAAATAAAATGCATGCATCCCCTGTACTCAGATTATATTTATTCATAAAAAAGACTTTTATAGATTAATCTCAGAGCTTAGAGTTCTGAAACAGTAAGCTTTAAAGCAACATGCTGAAACAGTGGCATCACTTCATTCTGTGATGCTAAACACCTCACTTTGCATACCTAAGAAAACATGTAAATGACTGAATAGTTAAACACGACATATATGGCTTGTTTGAGTACAGCATTAACCTTCTAGTATCTTGTATGCTGGTGTGTGTGTGTAGATACTACATTCATACAATAGCATGTCACTTTTCCAAAGGGGAAACCTGTGCCAGCAGACTGAGCTGAATGCCATCATGAAAAGGATAGCAGCACTCCTGAAAGGCCGGCATCACAACACATGCACAATATAAATACTAATGAATGCAAACATCACAGCAAATGCTAAAAGATGAACTATAAGTTATTTGTAAGTGAAAACGTCTGGAAAAGTATTATTCAGTAAGGTGGTCTGTTGTTTCTTTAGTGTATCCCGTCACACAAACATATTTCTCACATGAAAAGTGTAACATGCAGAAATGCTTCATCACTGATCTGTATAGCTTTGCACTGGTGAATGTAGCCATCCAGTAATTACTATTTACGTTTGTTTTTTCATACTGGGTTATTCTCAAGCCATCATATCCCCTTTATTAACAAACATGTTTTGTCTTCAGGAACACACTACAAATGGTGGTAATCTGTTACACAGGTCACGTAGGTAAGTCATGGGGAGATAAAACTTAAATGTGGTCAGATGACAGAGCGAACAGAATGTCAGAGCTTGGAACCACCAAGGAATGGGCCTAAAGTGAAATAAATATCACTGAAGGATTCAGCTTGATAACCACTAAGTTTTAATACACGCTCCATGCTGTGTTTTTATTTTGCATGTTGTTAAAATGCATTTTGTTCTATAATGTAGGGGATACGCATAACGAGATAGTGAGTACACTCACTCATCATTAAAAATAGAGAAAAATTATGTATCTACCCTTTGAAAAAGATATATGCACTTTCCTAAAGTATGTTTCTTTTTTTTTTTTTTAATTTTTATTCTAGTTACCAAAGAACTATAGCATACGTCTGAATACATCTTCCATTGGAACTTTTATACCACAGGTAACTTCTGTTAATACTTAACAGTGTGAATAAAGGAAGCAAGAAGTTCAGTCATAGCTAACAGCATTTTCTGTAGTTAAGCCAGTATTTAAAAGCACATTCTTTTAAACAGGGCCAGATAGTCTGTAAAGACAATATCACTGAGCTGTCTGCATTCGAAATCTGGTGAAAGAAGATCTTTATGGGTTTAATAAATGCAAAGGGAACACAAATGCATAAATATCACGTGTCATGATATTTCACCAGTGTTATTAATTTGTAGAAATCCCATTATTGTGAAGAATTCAAATTGATAACCCTATCAAACATATCCCCATCTCAGTTTTCACAATGCTGTCTAGTTTTCACAGTGTGATACGTTCATCTACATGAAACCAAATAGCTTTAATCTGTATTAAGCACAGTATCTACATTGTATACAGTATGGCTGTAACCAGATACTCCTCACAATTCGTGCATGTGCATGCAGTTCAGTATACACTCCGTACACCATACATGGAGGCCTTCTAGCAGTCTAAACTCTCTCTACCACTATATACGTCAAGGAATCAGTAAAAAGCACACTTTCATTCAACTTAAATCCATCAGTGCCTCCTTACTTCTGACCCTCAAAAAAAGTTTCTCAACCTCTCTGTAAGCAATTATTAATGATACATTCCCATAATACATACCCACTAATTTATCTTGAAGTCTGTAAATATATTTATATCACTATACATCATTAGAACCTTTATTTTTATATGTTTGTCTGTTTGTATATTTGCTAGCCACTTTAATGAATTGTCTGCAAGGCCCTTCGGTAAACAAAAAGAGCTATATAGCAAGAGATAACAGCTACAACACTGAGTATGTAATTTATGTTTGTGAACAATGCTTACAGCAACATTTATAGTTATTTAAATCAGACAATGGCATTCCAAGCTATATCCATTTTAAGTCACTTGCTAGGAAATTAATATTAAGTTGTTATCCCGGATGACAATAAAAGACAAGCCAACAAAGAAAGTACCTGCTATTGTCATAGGTCTGCTTAACATGCCTAAAACAAAAACATTTATCGTCTGTAACAAGCCAGTCACTGAGTTTGGTTTGAAAGTCTTGCAATGTTTATTGCTATCTCTTACTTCCACAGGAAGACTTTTCCCTTAGGCTGACCTACCTTTGCTATATGCTTTCTTGCCTACAGTTGTCACAATGGGTGATCTTATGAATGTAAGGGCTTCTGTTTTATTTGATATAAGGTCATAAGAGGGATTTCTGCTAATAGCTTTGAAGAGATCAGTGGCTATATGTGATGCTTAGTTTGAATGGAAAAGTAGCAAGGAGTTGGGTTGCCCATCCCATGAATGGAAGCCAGTTTTCCTTTTGTAGAAACAACCAGGGTTGAGTTCTAGGATTTGATAAAAAGATGAAACAGACAACTTTGTTAACAGTTTTTGTGAAGTTATGTAGTGGCTGCAGACAAGCTTAATGAGATAATGGACAGGGCACATGCTAGCTTAGGTAGGTGTACAGAACTTTGATGACTGCTGTTTCAATATGAAGCAGGAATGTCAGTGTATGGTCCATGGCAAGGCCTAGATACTTATGTTTATGGACCTGCTTGATAGCTTCCCCCACTGAACCACTTACTGAAATCTGAGATAATTACTAAAATAATTATGGAACCAATAAACTACCCTAAACTCAAAGTTCTTTGACTTTTATTACTTGTTTTGAAGTAGTTCAGGATTTACTGTATAAAAAGCATGAGTCATATCAACAAACACTCCCCCGTTAAGTAGCCCATTATTCATATTGCTGTATATACTATTTGTAATGTTATATGTTGTTGTCAGGGTGATAAAGCCAAACCTAAAGCCATGTTGGGTATCTGTTATGAGTCCATAAATGCTGAAATGTTCAATGATTTGCTCACAGATTAGTTCCTCGAATATTTTGGCAAGTGTACATAGACTGGAACCTGATCTAAAATCTTGAAGTGAATTAATATGAGGGGTTAGGTAGAAGGACCATATGGGCATATTTAACTTGGGAAGAAAAATGACAGGTGTTGAGGCAGAAGATGAATATACATGAGGTAATGGTTTTGAGATATGTGGAGCAGTGAGTTTTAGAACACAGGGTGAAGTTGGGTACATTTTATGCTGGATATTTTATCTATTTTTTCCAGGAACTTGGCAATGTTTTTTTTTTAACCGATTCATCTGAAGTGGAAGGTTGGTAGGAAGCCAAGTTAGGAATTATGTGTGAACTGTTACTGTAATACATTTTTGAAAAGAAACTCCATAAAATCATACTGGAAATGGCATGTAGGGAGGAGGTAATTACTAACCATACAGCCTGTAAGTTCTTTTGACTGTTTTTCAGAAAACCCTGGGACTTGAAGATCTGGTTTATAGCTGCACAGCTTGTTATTACTATGCTAACAGCCAAGAAGACCATTGAACAAACTCAGCCACATAACAAAATATTGCTGGGAGACCAACACTGTCCCTCATAATTAGATTTTCCTCCATATATCCCAGGTAACATTTTTGATCACTCGTCCAGTATGGTTTTACAGGTTGCTAGGGAAGTCCTCTGCTTGATGTTTAAGAGCAGCATGTTCCAGTACGGGTGAATAAACTGTGTCAGGTACCTGTTGTGCCATCCGGTATTGTCATTGTAGTAATATAGGATTACGTCTCTAGACTGGGTGCTTGCTGTTCCATCAGTTCCATTAAAGTGACAAGGTTTAAATAGTACTGGGTCATTCATAGTATAGAAAGCTAAGCAGAGATCATCCTTCAGGAGTTTGATTGTCAATGAGTAAAGGGGCAGGGCTTTTAGTCTGCCAGGGTAGCTAAGGGTACCAAGACCTAAGATCTCTTTAGCTGAGGAAACATTGAGGTCAACCACATTGGCTTAGGTTCCTACTGAGGTAAAAGCTGAAGGATGCATTACATTCAAATGATAAGTTTAATAAGGGAAGATTATACAGGGACTGCAACTTTTTTGGACCTTGAGGAGCTACCCCAAAGAATAAGATGTGCAAGGTGTAAGGATTTTTTAATCAACACAGAGACATGGTGGTCAAAGAAGAGTTTGTTATCAACATGGGTGCCCGAGTCCCTGATAATTGATGCACATTTCTTGGCATTGAGGATAAGCCTATAACTAACATGCCAAGCTTTTGTTTGATCCAGCCTTGCTAGACAGTTTGAGAATCAGAACAGGATTTGATAACAACTCCCAGTCTGTAAAAATAAGGAAACTTGGTCATCCATAGTCACTTAATGCCAGCATTCATATCAGAGAAATATATCCTAAATAGAAAGGGTGGAGGAAAGTACCAAGGGGAGATGGGAACCAGGAAATGCTCTCAACTTTAATGGTATGTGCTCTGTTACATAACCAATTACCTATCCAGTGAACTATGTATGGATTAATGTTGAACTGGAACAGTTTTTTTATTATCCCAGCATGGGAGATAGTGAGACAGGCCTTGTCAAGATCCAGGCAGGCAGCAGAAGTTAACAAGAAGTAAGAAGTGTAAGATTTTTTGAAAACTGTTCCATTGTAAAGACACTGCACAACATTTTGATATCCAAATGCATTGTGAAGATAGCGTACTATAGGAAATAAGGAGACATGTAAGGCATGTTCACTTTGGCCTTACGCACCCTGTTTATCAAATATAATTCAATATATCAGCATCTGTGTCATTAATAGCACGTCTCTGCCTTCCATTATTACGAGACAACAAGACATTACAGCACACACTGACCAGCGCTCTTTATTGTATGGAGTTCTAGTAAGGAAGGTAATGACTTTGTGGGGATTAGCAAGAAATGCAGGAACTTTGTTTTGCTGACATAATGTTCTGACACCACCAGACAGAAAAGTGACTGATGCTACAGTTATGTGGACAACTTTCAAATACTTACGCTAATGTCAAGTGCATCGTGAAATTAAGCTAAAAATACATTCTACAGGTTGTTGTGAGGAGAGAAACTCCATTAATTATCATTAAATAACTTATAAAAGGTGTTGTACAGGCCACAACCATAAATAATTATTCTTAGCTGTAATGTGCAGGAAATCTGCAATTAGTGAAAGCTGCAAAAATCATTTGCCAAATTACAGTGCTGGTCATTCCCCCACATCAGTTGTGTGACATTCAAACAGAGTGGTCAGTAAACTTGAAATGCGAATGTACTGTGGTGATATATGTTTAGGTTAGAAGGAATCATGGTGCCAAAAGTCAACACAATACGGTAATGTATTCTGTATTTCCTTAGCATCACTTATTAGCAATTATTTGGGCCCTTTGAAAGAGATTAACTTTAAGAAAATGCTTTTCATTGATCACCTACCACAGTTGCAAATGTTATCAGCTTTCTTAATGGTGTAATAATGTGTAGGAAGATTTCTCACATAGTATAACTGCTAATATAGTCTTAAATTGTATCACCACTACAGGAAATCAGTTCTAGTGCACTAAAGGTTGTCCATGAAATGGAGATTTCCAAGATCCTGTCCTTTATATTTATAGGCGTAGATAATAGTTTATATTTATACTACTATCATGTTTCATTTGGGAATCCTAAAACTTGCTTAACAACACAAACAACATGCTCGACAAGCCACGTTGCTTCACAAGAGACGGCTTGCACCTGTCACCCCTAGGATTTGGAATACTGGCCAAGGCTCTTGCTGCCCCCATAGTGCCTTTTTTAGGCAAGGCTCAAAAGTCAAACCCACCTCCATAAACAGCACAATTAACAAAAAACTGAGGGCTATGCTACTCAACGCCAGGAGTTTAAATCTCAAAATGCACGCGCTCAAAGCACTTCTCAGTATGGAGAACGTCGACATCTGTGCAGTAACTGAAACCTGGTTCAAGGCTCCAGAGAGCACCCCAGCACTACCGGGCTACAACTCATGCCACACGTTTCGGCCACAGAACACTGACTGAAACACAAAAGGAGGGCGTGTATCCATATTCATCAAGGATACCTAAACCTCCAGGTTAGTGGCGCAGCATGATACCTCTGAGATCATCCATGTGCAACTAACATCTGACAAATCTGCAATGCAAATTGTGGCCTGCTACAGATCACCCTCCATGATCCAGGACCACCACTCCCCCTTTCTGGAGACAGTGGAAAACATGAAGGTCCTACCAAACACCCTGATATTGGGTGAATTCAATTACCCTACCATTCACTGGGAAAACTACTCGAGTACAAATTTCCAGGCCCAGCGCTTCCTGGAATTCATCAACTCAAACGCCCTTGATCAGCTGGTAAACTCCCCCACCAGAGGTGAAAACATACTGGACCTGGTCATCACTAACATGGGCAACAGGTGTTCCACACCGGAGGTCAACCCGTCACTGGTTAGATCTGACCATAAACTAATCACTCTGGATGTCCACACCCCACCACCACCCCCAACTAAGGAAACCACAGTAAAAAACTTTTCTAAAGCAAGCTCCGCCTTACTAAAGACAGAGGTGGTAAGTTTCACAGCCCCCATGCTAAAGGATAATGCTGCCCAATATGCAGAAACCTTTACAAATGCCCTCTATGAGCATCTACAAGGATGCATGGATCGTGCCATCCCTAGCAAAACCAAGAGTCACTCCTCTAAGGGAAGGAAACCAATTTGGTGGACCCCTGCAATAAACAGGCTATACAATAGAAGGAGGAAACTAGTTCAGAAAAAAAGCAAATCCCAAGAAGGAAAGACATCCCTGATCAGTATCAGTAAGAAACTGAGGTCCTTCATGAAATCATCCAAGGCTAACTTCGAAAGAAAAATAGCCAAGGATTCAGAAGATAACCACAAAGCCTTCTTTAGCTATGTTAAGAATCTAAGTGGCAACTTGCAGATATGCACTGAACTAGTACAAAATAGCACAAAATATACTGAACCTACTGATATTGCCAACATTCTGGCAGATAGATTCAGTGCAAACTTCATCCCCCTTTCACCTCCAAAAGGGCCCACAACAATACTGGAAAAGTGTAGTGTCCCAAAAATCACAGACGCACAGGTGAAATCAGCCCTTTCAAAAGCCAAAAACACAGCGTCAATGGGACCAGATGGTGTCCCAGGCTGCGTCTTGCACAAACTACAGAATGAACTAACCCCCCCACCTAAACACACAGTTCAACCTCAGCCTCTCCACAGGCTACGTGCTCATAGAATGGTGCACAGCAATGGTTATTCCTCTCCACAAAGAAGGGGCCACAAGTGACCCTGGTAACTATTGCCCCATAAGCCTGACTAGCCTGGTCTGCAAGGCTATGGAGTGCATCATCATGGAACTCATTAATAAAGACATTGGGAACCTCCAAACACTTGACCCGACCCAGTTCAGCTTTGTTAAGGGCAGATCATGCCTACTAAACCTGGCTGACATCTTTGAGACAGTCACCAAGGTCATAGATGAGGGAAAGGTGGTTCACACAGCCTACCTTGACCTCGCCAAGGCTTTTGACACCATTCCCCACTCGGGTCCTACAGAAAAACTCACCAGCCTGAACATAAACCCCTATGTCACGAGATGGGTTGCCCACTGGCTTACAGACAAAACTCACACGGTAAGAATAGTGGGCTCCAGGTCCGACTCTAAACCAGTCACAAGTGGTGTCCCCCAAGGTTCGGTCCTGGGACCCCTACTGTTTGGAATATACTTCTCAGAAGTACAGGCAAACACAGGAGGACTATGGCTAACCCAAGTTCGCCAATGACTGCAAACTGGGAGCCATAATTGACTCTCCGGCTAACATGGACATCCTCCAAAAGGGCCTTACTGAGACGGACACCTGGTGTCAAAGTCATAGCCTCAAGCTAAATGCCAAAAAATGCATAGTCATCCCATTTGGGAAAAACAAAACACCCATGAATTACCACATAGGTGGCAGCTCCCTTAATACAGAAGAGGTAATAAGAGATCTGGGGACCCAGGTAGATAGTAATCTCTCCTTTGACAATCATATTGCCAAAGTAGTTAGGAAATCCTTCTATGTGGCCCATCTAATTACTAAAGGGTTCACATCTAGAAATAAAGAGGTTATAGTGCCCCTCTACTCATCACTCATTAGACCCATCATAGAGTACAATGCCCCATTTGGGATGTACCTTACAAGACACTTTCAACAGCTGGAAAGACCACAAAAGTACCTCACCAAGAGGATTACTGGTCTCAAACATATGTCCTATGCAGCCCGACTGAAAAAACTCCGGCTGTACTCAGTGGCATATCGCTTACTCAGAGGTGATATCTGCCTGACTTACAAAGCCATATCCAACTCAGAGTTGATGGACATGCTCCACCTAAAGAAATCCAAGTCACTGCAAGCCACACGCTCTAGTGAGCTAAACCTCGCCACAACAATAAATAGAACATGCTGGAGGGATAGATTTCTGTCACAGAGACTCCCCATGCTTTGGAACAAAATTCCAAATTACATCAGGCAGAGCCCCTCACTAACACTCTTCAAGAGAAACCTTGACGAGTGGATGGGTAACAGAAAATACACCCCTGGGATCACTTCATTGGCTCTGCTTGCCAGAGGGTCAGTTAATTAATCAATGGGCCAGGGAAAGCCGACACTCTGGCTAGGCTTATAAATGCCCTTGGGCAGATAGCCTAGTACCTACCTATGAACCTATAAGTAGGACATTAGCTATGATTTTCTCATGCACATAAAGCTTTCTAATAGTGACGTTTGCCCTACTTTCAAACAACTGCACATGTAAGGCATATAGCTGCCTAACACGTGGATTAAGTTTGTTTGAGTAATTTTTCTGTTATCTGTATATTTAGGCAATAATCTCAAAAACTGAATGCTGTGCTCGCAACAGATGCACCCATAGGTCTCTAGAAAAGAAGTATTAATGCCTTGTGGCTCCATTCAAGTCATCTTCCTACAATTCCTAGCATGTTCTAGATCTCACTATGGCCTGCCGTAGTTGATTTGTTAAAAGTAATGCTAAAATTAATGTGCAGTTTTCTGATTTTCTTATTGCTGATATTTATCTACTAATGTAATGAATTGTTCTTGGGATATTCGTAGCAGAATATGACAGTTTATACTTCTTAGCATTATATTCCAGCACAAGGAAACGAGACCATTTATCACATCATTTAAGATTTTCCTGGACAGTTTTCATTTAAAAACTTTTAAAATCATTCTGGTAAATGTCATAGTTTATGTACCAACTTTCCTTTCCCCCAGTTTAGTGCTATGCACGAACATTGTGGCTTTGCCTCAAGTAGCTATCCACTGCTGCTAATAAACTTATTTAAAAGAACCAAGCATAAGAAAAAGCATTGTAGAACTGCACACATTACTTCTCCTCACTCTGATATTTTCCTGTTGAGTGCTGTACTCTGCTTCCAGTCAGTGAAACTGCCTTTCACCCACCTTACGTCCAATACCTTTCTGAAGTCAAACTGGTGGAGAGCCACTGGAGATTTACTTAAGTTTAGACACACATTGAATAAGAAAAAGAACTACACTGTACTAAGCACATGATGGCACAGCATGTACCAGCACTAGGCCACATTAAAATCACGTGTATGTGTGGGTCTTTTTCCCCAGCCTCCATGCATGGGACTGCATGGCAACACACACACACACACACACACACACACACACACACACACACACATACACACAGCAACTATGCAGCACCAGCTTAAAGGCTGGACTATTAGTACTATATTTCCCTTCATCAAAGTGAGACTCTAGCACTGGAAAGTACAGTTGTGTAATATACTTACCAGAGCAGAGCATCTTTATGGAGAAGACACTGTAACATGAAATCATTGCATTCGGGATTTATCACCTATTGAATATCATTTCTCAGCCAGCTTTCCAGATCCATTTTCTTCCCTATGGTCTCATACCTTTAGAGATGCTGGTGTAGGTTGTGTGAGACTCCACTATAAAACTAATGCTGCCATGCACCTTTTCTAGTTCTTCAAGGCCGATTATTTTATGTGGAGACCTGTGCTTGTGGTCAACATATATCTAGTGTCATCCTACTAGGAAGTATAGGTGAAAGTAGTTATACTACTAACATTCTAACAATAAACTGATAATAACAGTATAAAACTAGTTGTTGTGTCTTTCGGCTATTCCCGGTTAGGGGTCGCCACAGTGGAACTCTGGTCCGCTAATGATTGGCAGTTGATTTTTACGTGCCGATTTGCCAGCCCTGACGCACAACCTTCAACAAAGGTATGCCCATTCACACATGTCTCCACGCAGAAGACGCTCTAGCTGAGAGTCGAACCGATCAGCGTCTTACTGTGAGGCGACAAAGCTAACTAGATGCACCATAATTTGCTTAGAGCAGAAAAACAAAGAGAGGAAGAAGGGAGTGAGGGGAGCTTTGCTGACACACTGACCTCTCCTCAAAGATCTATTGTTCTGGTAAATATATTACACATTTGTACTACTTCTGTGGAGAGAGTCACTATAAGAGTAAATCATAACATTTTGGTAGTATATCATGTACTGCTTGACAACCCTGAGATGTTGACCTTTACAGGATCTCCTGCACTACAGCCATGCCAAAATCTGCCTTAGTTCTAGATAGAGCTTGTAATTCTTGGTGGAAGTATGGACAACAGTCCATTAAGCGACTTCTAAAATAATCAAGAGTTGAGATGTTTCTAAAAAAAAGCTGTAAATATAGCTTCTGCCTAGTGGACTAGGTTTAAATATGACCTTGAAGGGATCTATTGCACTTATAAAAGCAAAAGGCAAAACAATGAACCAGCTACTCAGAAATTTTTAGATAAGTAGATTATTTCTACCTTTCTGACAGGAATAAATAGCTAATTTGTTTTCTGAAAGAGTAAGTCTTTCTTCTGTAAAGAGCTTACTTGCCTGTGAACATATAGGGTTTTCAGCATTTACTATCCTGCCTTCTGACAGCTTGGGCAGAAGACTACAAGATGAATAGACTGAGTGAGGCTGACAGCAAAAACAACTTTTGCCATGGAAGAGAGGTTAGTGTGCACTGATAATCTTTTTCTTTTTGGTCTACTGTATAAGGTGGTTTCTGTATTAAAGCTTGTCACTCAAAAATTTTCCTGAAAGAGATAACTGCAACTAGAAGTGTTTCCCAGGAAAGATATTTAATGCCCTTAGAGTCTAATGATTCAAAAACACACAGCTTACTTTTTCCATCTTAAAAATGAAAAATTGAAGCCCCAAGAAGGAGAACCATGTCTTTTTGGATATTTTAATGCAGCATACCTTTAAGAAAATAAATTACTAGAACAATTTGAAGGTTGGTGTAATGGTTGAGGTATTTACCTCAGAATCACAAGGTACAGGGTTTGATTTGTACCTTTGAAAGGCTTAAAATGACCTGCAAGGGCAGCTGACTTAGTATTTACCTATGACCCTATTAGCTGCACTGGGAGAAAACACTGGAATGTACACAAATATTGAAGAGATATGTGGTTTAGAAGAAAAATTGCTTTAAAAAGATGACAGAAATAGTCCACAAGTTTTGATGTTAGACAGTCTGAAGTAATGAAACCTTTCAAAGACGCCCATGCCAATGAATCATTTTTACATTTTTTAATTTATGATTTCCTTCTGGTTGGCCTGACAGTTCCTTACTAATGTCTAATAATGTAAAAAAGGAATCACTTTGGGAATTAGAATTCTGTCCTGAATGATTCCAGTATGAAAGTGAGATGAAACAATATGCCTTCTTGTCACCAAACTCTTGTGAAGGGTGACAGCTGTGGTAGAACAGAAGTGAATTGCATCGAGATGGAAAGAAAATCATGGCTGCCTTGGGTAAGCTGAAGTTGTGAGACTCACATTTGCTCTATCCTGCATTACATTTAGAAGAACTTTCTGAATCACTGGCATTAGATGAAAGATGTACATGAGATAATGCGTCCAGAGAAAAGAAAAAGCTTTACAAACAGGGGTCCAGGGAAGTAAATATTGTGGGAAGAAATAGCCAGGGAATTATTATGGCTAGGGTTGTACAGGCCCTAGGGCCTATAGCCTAGTACCAACCTATGAACCGATGACTTAGGTGACTAAAGAAGCAGAAGGGTATGAGACTTTTGAAATGTGTTGCAAACAAGCTTTGATAGAACACTATTTACAAAATATAATTTACAAAAATATCATAGAGGCCAGGTGCCAGTCCTGAACCAAACATATCTGCTAGCTAAGAGAGTCTGCCAAAGCATTATGCTCCCCTGGAAGGTGTACCTCTATTCTAGAAGTTCATACAATAATATAACACAAGCCAGAACAAAGCAAAGCCCTACTAGACTTACTGCATAATACACTCCCACTGTGCCACTTCAATCTTAAAAACAAAATGCTCCACAATATCTCCAAATCACACCTGTCAGGTTTTTATCCCCTTATATGTAAGGTACACCAAAGCTATTATAAAGAGTTTTATCTATTGTGGGGCTTTTCTTCCCATATATATATATATATATATATATATATATATATATATATATATATATAAAATTACTTATCAGCTATTGTAAAATGTTTTTATATGTGTTTGTGGAGCCTTTGCCTCCAACTCACACTAAAATATTTAATATGTTGTGGGGCTTTTCTCTCCTTGTATATAATTACTCATCAACTCATTGTAAAATATATAATCTGTTGTGGGGATTTTCTCCCCTTGTACATAATTAATCATTAACTATTGTTTGAATATGTGTTTGTGGAGCCTTTCTCCCAAACTCATTCTAAAAATATTTAATATGTTGTGGGGCTTTTCTCCTCTTGTATATAATTAATCATTGACTATTGTTTGAATCTGTTGTGGAACCCCCCCCCCCCAAGTGTCTGGTGAAAATGGGCCATTGTCTCAGTTGTACTTTCCCAGTTACCAAAGAACAAATAAAAATAAAATAAATTGTGCAGAATAGCCCTCTTGTCTCTTCAAACAGCTGAAAGGATTTAAAACCCCTTTATTGTTGATACACCACATCACTATAGTGTTGTCTCTATCGATTTGAAGATGGTCTGGCAAACAACTGACCTGGAAAGCTATCACAGTTCTGTGGATTTCTCTCATTTCTTTCAGGATGACATGAAGAGACTTTTCCTGCTTCCAGAAATGCTACACTGAGAGAATCCTGAAATGTGCACTCCAAGCATAATGTAACAAATATATTTTCACTTGCTGAGAAACGGCAATAGGAACTGAAATATTTCCTTCTGCTAGATGTCTAGATCTTTCCAGCACAGAAACATTTTGTTTAATACTGTGGAAGGCGGGTTACTTTTTCCAAAGAGTCTATGGAATAATTTGAAATGTTATTGAGTACCCAGTGTAGCATTCTAATATGAAGCCTTTCATAAGGGGCTAGACCATTTAGTCACTAAAAAAATGCATGAAGACATGTAATACATAACCCTCAGGTTATGTCTTGCAATAAGTATTCTCACTGAAGAAAAATTATCATTGCATTTTATAGCTATATAGTTCATAGATAAATACTAGACTGACTGCCTTTGCAGACCATTGAAGGGGCTAGTCAGTTTTCCTTTTGGTGCTTGAATTAACCTATCTCATTTGGTGTTAAATTGGCCTTGCCCATCCCATGGTTGATAATTATGTATTAGCTCTTGTGAGAAGAACTGGGATCATACCATATATAATTTGAGAGGACCTATGCATGGAGTAAAGTATTTAGAAGCTATCTGTCTATTAGTAGTACAAAGGGCAGTTCTGGGGTAATTTTTATATTACTCATCCATAGATCCACCTTGAGCTTGAATATGATCAGAGATGAGGTTTGTTTAACATGGATGGGAGTCTGTTCCAATGCAGAGGTATCTTCTGTAAGTTATATCTACCCCTCTAAATCATTTTGCTAATGTTGCAGAAGAGGTTTAGATCCTTAGACCAAGTATTTCTGATGCTATTTACTTGTTGATGTGCAGTAAATCCATCAGTATTGGGTCAGAGGATGCCTTGTATACCAGAAACAGATCACCTCTTAGCAGTTTCTAGGATACCAGGTATAGTGACAGAGTTTTGAGGCCATCCATGTAGGATATATTGTTTAGACCTTGTATCCATTTAGTAAGGTATGTCTGTGGGCATTCCAGTTGGTGCACATGTGATTTGCCTAATGAGGACAAATTAAAGGGGGACAATGACATGTCTAGATGTGGACACAATCTTGTTAATAACCTGTATAATATTAAAGACCTTCTTATGACAATGGACACATGGTCAAACACTGGGTGACTGTCCGCATAAGTCCCCAAATTTTGAACAACTGGGTCAACTCTTAAGACTGTATTGCCATTTAGTTTCAGTCCATGATTTTGGCACCAGTTATTTATTTGGGACAATCCTTCCTGTGGGATGGCTAAGTCATTTGACTCGCTCCTAACCTACTGTCATCTGCAGACTTTAGAACCTCTTATCTCTGCTTTAGCAGAAAAACAGCCGACTGGGATCTGTAAAGGTCCCCATGAAAGTTCTTTTTTCTGCAGCAGGCAAAGAAGATTTCTTGAAAATTATTATAATTTAAAGAAAGTTCATTACATTTGCCACAGTGTAGTGAAGAAATAATCATTCAGTCTAAACTACTATCAGACTAACTTTCATTTGGATAACAGTGGAGCTATGTATTTTGAAAATATTCTCAGGGTTTTGGATAAAGCAAATGTCAGAACTTCAAAATGGAAAGGTGAGCAAGGAGCCCAAAACCTTAAATATTTTCTTTAAGACTGTATGTATCTTTCATGTACATTGTTGCCATGAAAAAATCCTTTAAAAATCCTGTTGTATGAAAGTCTGTACTTTTTTTATGTTACCATTCTGAGTTTCTTCATACAAAGCTACTTATTTTAAATATTATAAATCTAGGATTTTCCTCAAGGAGCTCTCTCACTTTAGGAACAACTTACCTATCAGCCTCATAATGCAAGAAATCTGGACAAAGCCTAAAATAATGGGGGAGGGGCAAAGGCCCAGAAATAGGCTCATATTTTAAATATCGCTCTTATAAACTTAAAAAATTGTTTGAATAACAGGATTTGTGTTAACATGCATTTTATGATGGACATGAAGTCTGAAACTCAATTAGTGACTTTAACCCTCAGTAATTTGTCAGGAAATCACAGATTTTATGCAAAAGAGACGAAAAAATATGAAGTAAAAATGTGGACATTCTGTGAAAAGCTGTACAGTTGAGAAGTATGGCCAGAACAACCTAGATAAATAGCTTTTCTTTGGCGGTCTGGAACCCATTATACTGAGTTTTTCCCAGTAATGGTTTCATTAACATTATGGTATTTGGAATCTGTGGAGATACGTTGAATAGAAAACGAAAGCAGTATTTGTTGAAACACCTTTGAAATATAGTATGAAGAACACATGTGTCCGTTGTGATTGATTACAAGCTAGTAAATGATAATGAAACTACTTCCCAAGAGTAGTGGGTAGGGGATCATGAAAACCTTCGAACAGATGTCACTGCTAGCACCTCTAGGGTAATTTCCCTTTCATTTTTTTCTTGTGACGTGGGTGGAAGGGGATTGTTTCCTCTTATATTATGTCTGGTTTGAAGATTTCTGGACAGAGACCTGATTCCTATAAAAAAGGTCTCTTGATTGAGAAAACTTCCAGAAAATTGAAGTGGGAGAATAAAGTAGCTGTTTGATAGCAAATTTTGTTTTTCCTTTCCTTTCAAGGTCAACGAAGATATCATTTGATGGTTCTCCAAGCAACAAATATGAAGGACTGGTGCATCTCAAGGTTGTGCTTTCACATCAACAGAGTTATTTTCCGTTCTGAGTCATACATGTCTCTTTTAATGCAGAACCTGACATGACAGGTTTGCATGATGCATCTGCTATATCCTATGCACATTTAAGAACACATTCTCTGGTTATGTCTGCAGTGGATTTAAATTTTCTCAACTTATACCCTGTATTCAAATCTGGTACTGTCTGTATACAGCATGGTTATTACAGAATTCTGGTAAGCTGTCATCTGAACAAATTAAGAGGTTTTTTTCTACACCTGTTTTTTTTATTAAGGGTCTTGTATAAGCCACACAAAAATTCTCATATTGAACTCACAATCACAGAGAATATTACATGCTCTGGAAGGGATCATGATGATCGGTAAAAGGTATCCTCATGATCTGAACTGGGGTATGGAAGTGACTCTGTCTTGGCCATATGGAAGTCCTCTGAGAACACTGGAGAAGAGTTTTTTTTCTTTTACCCTTCATTTTCTTCATAAGTACTGGCAAAGGTCTCCTGGTTTCAATTCTCAATGGAGACTGACAGTAGTTTGCCTGAGGGACAGAATCAGTTTGCTAGCGAGTTAAAGCTGTTTCTTGCACCACTTTACATTCTCTTTAACAACTATATTTAGAATTGGATGAGGTAAAACTGGAACACTTTTAAAAGCTTCTAGAATGCACTATTTTAAGAGATTCAGCAGAAATACATTAAAATCTCATTGTGGTAATTTTTACCTTTGCGATATAATTCTAAGACGATCTCACATCAGTACTGCCAATGGTGCAGTTTTGATTTAACCATCTGTAACAATTGAAGCAACAAAAGGAAGTGAAGACTTCAGAGATGGCACCAAAATACACAATTTTATTATACAAACATTAAGCGTTTTCATCCTTAATTGCTTAGGACTTCATCAGAACAGCGAACTACACAAAATTACAACCATGTATAAAATCCATCAACATACCACCCCTTCCTCATTAAATAAATCACCATGGTGACAATTAAAAAATTAAACATGCACACTATTATCCTAAACTTTTTTAAAAATCATTTTACTTCAATAAATACTTGCAGACCATAATTTATTTACAAATTCAATCAAACATTATAAAACATGTTTAAAAATTAATAGTAAAACTTTAAAATCAACAACCACAGCTTTACTGCAAAAAGAATGCGGCTCTAAGTTTCAAAAAAACTAGTTAAGAAAATAGTTTCATTCAATCCTGGATATGCAGTGACATTAGTTTTTAACTGCCACCTGAGTTCCAGAAATTCTATGACATCGTCCTCTGGTGCCCCTGTCTGTCCTAGATCAACTTGATCAATAATTATAAATGTAAACCTATTGGGATGGATTCTTTTCTAAATGCTTGTACAGTGCATTCTTAACATCTGTTTTCTTTATATCATAAAGGTGTTGGTAAACTCTTTTCCTCAAACTAACCTTAGTTTTACCTATATAAAATGCACAAGGTCAGGTGGCATGATGCCAGGGTAATCCTATGACTAGGCTTGTAAAGGCCCCAGGGCCATTAGCCTAGTACACTCTTATGAACCAATTACAACCCTCACACAGAGCCAGGTACACCACTCCCTTACTTCCACAATGAAATTTCTTTCCAATAATAATTTGTCCATAACTTTCTAGATCTACTAAAGCCAAAGCCAGGTACACCACTCCCTTACTTCCACAATGACATTTCTTTGCAATAATAATTTGTCCATAACTTTCTAAATCTACTAAAGCCCCTTCACTAATATAACGGCACTGGGAACAGTGACCACATTTTATCATCTTACCATTTCCTATATCTCTCCCGGATCTTTCCAAAAATATTTTAACACATACATCTTTCTTATAGACAATAACAGGTTTTTCCCTCACCACTTCTGAATATTCAGGTTCCTATCGCATAGTCGAACTTGTACAAATTCGAACCTTATATGGTCAAGACCATAAGTTCGAACCTGTACAAGTTCGAGCATTTCAACAGAAACCTCCGTAAGTGAGGCTTCCATTCTGTTGAATGAGGTGCGATCTCAGAGTTGGTATATTTAAGTAGCGGGGGTATGGGGGGTGCATAGTCAAAGTTTTGTAACTTCAAATGGAATGGTTCGTACATTTCATGTTCATAAAACTTCGACTATGTGATATAGACCCAAATATTCTGTTCAAGCCCAAAAATCCTCCAATTTCTCTGGATAATCGATTTCAATCCAGAAAAATCATTATTATATATCAAAATACATGCTCTATTAAACCTTTGTAAGTCAGCATTTGATTTTGTACCAACAATTGTATCACTACCCCTATTGCCTGCAAGTGGTAGAAAATGGCCAGATATTCTTTTTTCTTCTAACTTCTAGTAGAATATCCAAGACAAAAGAATCAGGATAACCTCTTAACTTTAACATATGCTTCAGTTTATCATATTCTTGATGAAATTTCCCTTTGTCTGTAACCATCCTGGCCAATCTCACACACTGCCCATTAACAAGGGCTTTCTTTTGGTGAACAAGATGCATACTATCAAAATATAAAAAAGAATTAGAATATGTAGACTTGCGAAAAATGGTTGATTTAAAATATTTCCTCAATTTATTTTTTTCTAATAGGAATGTCTAAAAAATTAACCGAATCCATCTGCACATGCATTGTAAACCTTAAGAATTCAATAGTGGAATGTAAATAATTAGAAAACTCTTGTAATCTATCCTCACTGTCAGTCCATAGAAAGGTGATGTCATCCAAATGGCACCCATAATAAACCCAGCTATCTTTAAACTCTGAATTTAGTACATATTGAACGTCCCAGTATGAAAGGACTGCATTAGCAAACTGCCCCCAGAGCCACTCCCATCTTCTGTCTAAACAACTAGTTTTTGAATATTAAAAAATTATTCTCCAGTACCAAGTTCATAAAAACTCTCAAATTATCACTCATCCTCTTATCAAGGTTAGCAAAAAACAAAGGTATTCATAAAGCCAATCAATGTGTAATTCATGGAGAATAACTGAATATAAATCCTGTATGTCCATTGTAACAAAAATCAAATCATCCATATACATTCCCTTAGAGATATCTGTTAAAAAAACATGAATCTTTCAATAGGCACCTACTATTCTCAAAAATATTTTTGTATCATGTACCAATCAATGTACTTAGCTGGGCAATATGTTTTGAACGCTTTAGCATCCACATTGGTGGATCAGTTAGGTTCTTATGAATTTTTGGAAACCCAAAAATGGTGAGGATCCTGGGGTTATGGACCATTACAAATTATATTCATCTAAAGTAATGAAGTTACTCAAAACCATTTCTTTCAGTGTCAAATCAATATTTCTATATGCAATATTGACGTCATTCAGTGAAACTTCATCATAAGTATCTAAATATAATATACTAAACATTCTATTTACATAATCATTGGTGTCCATAACCACCAGGCCCTCACCCTTGTCTGGTTTCATTAACCTAATCTTCTTATTCTGAGGAATTTCTTTTAGTAGAGTTCTCGCCTCCAATGTCATGTTATGATGGACAACATTCCTAGATCCATTTTTAAAATACCTTCTAATCTCACATAATTTTTCAAACAGTGAGACTATAGGGTGGGGGTGAGGGGATAAAAACTGTTGGTCGCTTGATAGTAGAAGTTACAACACCTATTTCATTAAAACCATTCCTGAAATAGAATGCACAATTTAATTTTCTGTAACAATGACCACATTTTATCATCTTACCATTTCCAATATCTCTCCTTGATCTTTCCAATAACATTTTAACACATACATCTTTTGTATAGACAATGACAAGTTTTTCCCCCACCACTTCTGGATATTCTGTTCAACCCAAAAATCCTCCAATTTCTCTGGATAATTTATTCCAAAAAAATCATTATTATACATCAAAATGCATGCGTTATTAAACCTTTGTAAATAAGCATTTGATTTTGTATCAACAATTGTATCACTACCCCTATTACCTAAAAGTGGTAGAAAATGGCCAGATGTTCTTTTTTCTCTAACTTCTACTAGAATATCCAAGACAAAAGAATCAGGATAACCTCTTAACTGTAACATATGCTTCAGTTTATCACATTCTTGTTGAAATTCCACTTTGTTTGTAACCATCCTGGCCAATTTAACAAGGGCTTTCTTTTGGTGAACAGGATGCATACTATCAAAATGTAAAAATGAATTAGAATATGTAGGCTTGTGAAAAATGGTGAATTCAAAATATTTCTTCAATTTATTTTTCTAATAGTAATGTCTAAAAAATTAACCAAATCCATCTGCACATGCATTGCAAACCTTAAAAAGTCAGTAGTGGCATGTAAATAATTAAAAAACTCTTGTAATCTATCCTCACTGTCAGTCCATAGAAAGATCATATCATCCAAATAGAACCCATAATAAACCTATCTGTAACACTTGCATTGGTGAACCATGTTTGGGTGCCTTTGTGACTGATTTTGTGAACCCTGTGTTGGGAGCTGCTGAAGTAGAAACAACCCATTCAGGAGATCCTATAATTAGCAGATCCTATAATTGTCAGTATCTGCCTTTTTAGTGGAATGCTTTTCAGATTTTCCTCTCCTTCCATATTCTTTCTTTTTCTTTCTTTCTTTCTTTCTTCCTAGTCATAGAAGATTTTTTTACATTTATCGATTTCTTTTACAGAATTTTCTTCTAAGGTTTTGAGTCTTTTTTTCTGTTAAAAAGAAGAATGATTATAATCTCCTTAACCTAACTGCTTGTTAAGCTTTAAACAATTTATTTACACAAACACACTTATTAGCTGATGTTGGAGAGAAGACAGTCAAAAGGCTAATTTCTCTTTAAAATTATATAGAAAAAAAAAGGCATAAAAAGGTACAAGTGTGACAACTACGCAGACAAAATGTCTGATAGATAGCTGAGTGACCAGAGGTTTCTCAAACAGTAAGAACTGAAGGGGACACATGTATATACTGATTTCCTGAAACTGTCTAATCCCTGTTTAGCTATGCAGCTGTGCAAAACAGCGATCCTTCTCAAAAAAAGACCACATGAGGATTAGAAAAGCCATCCTGAATTCTCCACAGCTAGCCACTGACTGAATTTGTAAGACACAGTACATGACAGATATCAAATAAAACACTAAATAAGGGTGGCAGCTAAAAGTTGGTATACTAGAAAGCAAAGCGTATAAAACATAAAACATACACTGACTACCATGGTTAAAAAATACATACAGGATAAGCTCTTTCGGGAAAACCTTCATCAGATCTACTAAGTCATTCAGAAATCACGATTTGTAGCCATTCACAGTCGCCAACATCTTTTATTTATTTATGTAGCTTCCTTTTCTTCAGTGTCAGTTTTAAAGGCACCATTGCATTTAAACCAGGCAACCTATGTGCTAGTAATCTACAAATTCACTTTGTTTCATTTACTTTTGTCTCATTTACAAGATCTCCTCCTCTTTGATGTATAGACATTAACTGCAGCACCATAAAGTTAAATATATGTCCAGGACATTATAGTATATGTCTCGCCAAAGCATTTAATCGTTTTTTTCTTTTTTGACATCATTTATATGTTGAAGTATACATTGCTTAAAACAAACATTAGTTGTAACAATGTAAAAATGATCCAAGTGAAGGCAACAAGCCAAATACACTAAATCTTTGGAATGGCAGTCTGCATATAAATTAGGGTGAATTTTCTCTTTAGTTACTGGATGAATAAAATAATTGTCTTTATTTATATATTGATGTGCTTTGCATGTTCTACATGCATATGTGCCTATTCTCTGTGAATGTGTAATCATTTTATTGTATGGACCGTATCACAGGTGTCTCTTTAGATTTAAATTATTTTTAAAACAAAAATAGGATTTTTCACCTACTACTTCCTTTATTTTGTCATCACACGTTAATATCCGCTTCTTAATTATATTACATATTATATTACATATTTCATTTTATATTACTAGAATATGTGTGTCGCCCTATTCATTTGTTTACTGTTGGTTTTTATTGCATTCTTATTTCTCATACTGTTCTCATAAGAATAATATGTTTTTCCTCGTATTTCTCTTTGAGAAACAAATTCTCTTATGCTGTTATTTATTTCAGTATATGAATATCCTGTTTCCATAAAATCTCACTGACTCTCTTGGATGCCTCTTTCAAAATCATCATTTATTGTATATAATCTTGACATTCTTAGTAGCTTCCCTTAAGAATGTTCCTATAGATGTAATTAGGATGCATACTCATTCTATGAAGTGACGTATTCTTATGACATTCTTTCCTATACATTTTTGTAAATATTTGTCCATCGGTATCTATACCAACACTCACATCCATAAAATTAATTTCATCCATGGAATATTCAGATGCAAATCTTAAATAGGAAGTAGTTGTATTCAGATAGGTAATAAATTCATTTAACTCTAATAGAGAGCCAACCCAAAGAAAAAAGATGTCATCCACAAATCTCATATAATACTTCAAATACAGTGACAGTTATCACCTGTGTTTGTTCTTGGTATCCCTGCCAGTGGTTGACCACTAAGAACCAATGAGAATCATGGCTGTTGCTGGCACTTACAAACATTCCCTAGAACCAACAAACACAGTTATGTCTACCAGAAAAACACCTGACAAATCAAAACAGGTTCATACAGGCAATAAACATTATCAGAACTATAGGATTACAACAGGCTGTATTAAAATCCTGTGACCAAAACAGTTTTTCATATAACAGTTTTGTATCACTTTTTGTGTGTCTTGCAAATGATCTTTCAAAGCTTTGTCAAATTTTTGTGTTTTAATTACAGTCAGCCATTGGTTTAGATATAGCAAATCAGTGTTTGCCATGTTTTTTTTCTCTATTCTTGACAAGAGACCTTAGGTTAGCATATATCTGTGCATGCTGGTTTCCATTTCTGTTGTAGTGTAATTCTCTGTAGTCTGCCTTTCACATGGCACTATATGACATCAGTTATTGCTCAATTCTATGTTTCTCCATTTATAATTCTAGGTTCAGAAAATGTATCCAAATATGTTGATGATGATGCATGTCGCTGCTGATTTGGCACCTTCCCTGACAATATCACCAGGCAAACTGGCTCTTACAGCAACCTGCACCATTGATGCTTTTGCGATTTTACCCAACAAGTCATTAGCTCATCTATTTGTTCTACATGTGGTCAGTGTTTCTTTTTAAATTTTATATACATATTTTAGAACTGATTTTGTATTTTTCAAAATTGTATGAAATGGGTGCATAACTAAATATTGTGAATTATTTCCGTGAATTTTAATACCAGAACCAAACTCCTCAGATGGGAAAAATGATAGAAGTTAAAAAAGATGAAATATGCCACAAACCAAAACATTGTACATACTTGTACATAATTTTCTAACAAAAGTGACAGTGCTTTGTACAAGAGATTACCTCAACAGTTCAATTTCTTTATTTTATCTATGTAATTCAAATAGAATATGTTGTGCAAAGGATGACAGTTATTTCAGTCTTTGATTAGAAATGTTACTTATTTAGAGTAATTCTACTTTTGTAAAAGTCAGTAAACCAAATGTATATCGGTAATGATACTACACTGACTGTTACAGGCAATTACATATACTAGTATATAGTGTTATAACCGACTGTTGGATACTTGCTTGCTATTCTTTTGCCATGCACCCGTACATAATATATTATACAGGTTGGTCAGTCTTTCAGACTGTATTAGACAATTATTATAGTTATCATATCATAACATTTTAACAGTCTCAGGAATGTATTTAAGTATTTCAAACCCACATGCACTTAGTTATTTATTATTTGATAATTGGGTCAGTGGGCCAGTCCAAAGATGCTTTACAGCTGCAATAGACAGAGAAGCATACAATAAGAAACAGTATCACCCATCCATACTATCTAAAATATAGAAGTAAAGACAAATAGTTACAGTTTTGTGCATAGAGACAATCAGGACTGTAGTTCCACTGACTCAATTATCCACAATATAAAAGCAAAGTCATAAGAAATATAGATTGTGCAATATAACAGCTGCACATTATTGATGGTCTTAAGTTACAGTAATACAAGTTGATTCTTTTACACAATCAGTGGCTGAAATATATGAAACAGGAAAATGCAATTAATCGAGTTTTAGGAAATTATGTACATATTTCCAATGTGCAGTCATTACAAAAATGCAGTTGAGAGCTAGACGGATTCTGGGGAGAAAAGAGTGTAGGCAGTATAAAGAAGCATATCATAATAGTATGCAACAGACTACGTACATATTTGCACTGAACAGTTTTAGAGCTCTAGAGACAACAGACTGGTTTGGGGTTGTATTAAGTCTGGAGAGTGATGGAGACGGATTGTTATGCGACTTTTCCATTATCCCTAAAACAGTTTCACTGTATCACTAAGGAGGTGCTCAGAGAGCGCATCTTTGAACCCTGGGAGAGTGGGCTCAGATTTCACTTCAGAGAGAAGTTTATTCCACAGAGCAGTGTCCACTCTGCAAAAGGCTTCTTCCCCAATGACAGTTTAAAGGGTGGTCTGCTTAGAGTGAGGATGTCATCCTGTCTGTTTCGTAGCAGGTATACTTATTCTCTTACTGACAGATCTGTTCTCAGGGGTGGGCAGTAACCTTCATTTAGTATTTTGAAAAAGAGAGTGTCTAGTAAAAAAAATAGATCTTGGTATGATAGGTAACAAGTGTATCACAGTGATGTGAAAACTCTTCAAGCAGAGCAAACCTGCAAAGTATTGCTTCTAGCTCTTTGTAGTCTTTTGGTATTCTACTCTGCCATGAAGGCTAGCACTGGAAGGCCATATCACATACACTCACCACGCATGCACACACACACACACACACACACACACACACACACACACACACACACACATATAAAGGAACAAAATGAACAATATTTCAGACAACCACAGACACATACAAGGAATGCATTCATACTAACAGAGGAATCATACCAACATAAGCCTTAAAGGTAGCTGTTTACTTAGCCCTAAAGGTAGTTAAACACAACAGTCATCATATCAAGTCTTCAACAAGTCATACATTATCCCTCCAGTTTTATGCACAGTTGTTATCAACAAATACATTACACACGCACACTCCAGTGCTGAGATGTGCTGAACTCTGATTAAGTCAAACCTTAGTTTTTTTTAACAAAAGTCCCTTTTAAACAACAACCAAACCAGAAATGTTCAAAATGGTTATCCAATTATATTTTGTTTTTGTAGATATATACCACACAATATTAAACTGGATCTATGTCATATGATTGACTTTTTAAATGGTCAAATTTCATATGATCGAACTCATATGATCGACTGTTTAAAAAGTTGAACGTATGTTGTTGTTTCTTTCGGCTTTTCCCGGTTAGGGGTCGCCACAGCAGAACTCCAGTCCGCTAATGATTGGCAGTTGATTTTTACGTGCTGAGTTGCCAGCCCTAATACACAACCTTCAACGAAGGTACACCCATTCATGCATGTCTCCACGCAGACGACACTCTAACTGAGAGTCGAACCAGACAGCGTCTTACTGTGAGGTGACAGCGCTACAGCACCACCACCGCAGATAAAAAGTTGAACGTATGTAAAAACTAAAAACAGCATTTTTACTGGGGGGGGCAAGCCCCCCCTGCACCTCTATACCCTCCTAGTAATTTTATATATATATATACATATATATATATATATATATATATATATGGATAAAAAGTTGAACGTATGTAAAAACTAAAAACAGCATTTTTACTGGGGGGGGGGCAAGCCCCCCCTGCACTTCTATATCCTCCTAGTAATTATATATATATATATATATATATATATATATATATATATGTGTCTATATTACGAGATCGAAAACCCGTTTCAGCGAACACCACAACACCGACACATATAGCTCAAACTACGGTAACGGCGAATGTTCAAAACCGCGAAACACAAAATGTCAAAGTGTCATGGTTGGCCCATCTGTGATATAGCTCCGTAAGGTAAGTGTGCAATAGTTATGGACCTTAGGGTTAGGGTGCGGGTTAAGGTAAGTGCATAGATAGTTAATGTATGTAAGGTTTAGTGTAGGGTTAGAAGTAGGGTTTGGTTAGTGTATGTATGTGTTTTATTTATTATGTTTGGGTATGTAGTATGTAGTGTGCGGTGGTGCTGGCCGACTATGACAATTCGAGATTTGAAATTTCGCGCTTTAGGGGTTTGGCATATTTGCGGTTTGGGCTTTGTGTGTCGGTGTTGTGGTGTTCGCTGAAACAGGTTTTCGATCTTGTAATATAGACCCATATATATATATATATATATATATATATATATATATATATGTATACGTACCAACTCCAAGATCGCACTACAGTGGGAGAAAGGGCATATTTCCTGGTTTCCACTGTTCTGCAATCTCAGGACAATTCACTAGTTAAGCAAATGGGGATATGTTTGACTTTTTAATTGTCAATCATATGAATTCCATCATAAGTAATTCAACTGTTTCAAAAGTTGATCTTTTAACATAGACTCTATAAAAACTTTATGTTTTGTATTTATCTTACATTACTAAATTTCAGTGGACCTTAGTGTGTTCAGGTTTGCTGTGGGGTTACTTGAAACAACCTTTCTTTCTCATTAAATTGTACTCATTAATCTGGTCTAATGGAGCGATGCAATATTACATAAATTATTCATATGACAACATAGCCGGCCTTAGGCATAGGCCAACTAGGCGGCCGCCTAGGGCGCCGGTCTAGCAGGGGTGCTTTTCCAGTATTTATTTGTTGTAGGTAGACCAGGATGGAGGCACCAGGTAGTGTGGTGGAGGGTGCTGTGGAGCCCTTTTGCCTAGGGCACTAGTTGACCCAGAGCCACTATGACAATAATAGAAAAACATGAATAAACATTAAGGAATAAGATGAAACGGGAAACAGGGCAAGAGCAGATTTGCAAAATAAAAGTTCAAGAGGGATAGGCTTCATGAGGTTGAGCTTCTCTAAGTGAACTGCAAAGAGTTATAATGCTTTAAAGTCTGACTGGCCACTGACATACCCACTGACATAATTTTTCATGGGTGGCTGTATCCTTAGGTTTCATTACCTTCCTTTAGTAAGCATTATCTCTGAAGCAGGGAAATACTTTTTTATTCTTCTTACGATTCTGCTTGAGACAGTGTTACCAATAAAATAAAACAGTTAAAAAAAAATGGCTCAAAAAAAACTAGAAACACTTTATTAAACTAAAGTTAAATACAACTGGTAAGAGCTTTCGTTCTATACAGAACTTCATCAGACCAAGTTGCAAACTCACACCAACCAAGAAAAAATAGCTCAAAGATTTATAGATTTGCTGTGATAGATCAGGTAAATAATTATGATGTTAGGTGGGATGCTAAAAATTATCTTGATTGGAAATAATATTGTTGGCAAGTTGAATCTGAATGCCTGTGTTTATCTAGGTATTAATGATAGGGAGAATTTTAAATGTTTTTGAAAAGGAAGGGGTTAAAGCATTGAGTTAATTGGGTCATATGACCCTTGCTTTGAGCTATTTATTCTTGGTTGGTGTGAGTTTGCAACTTGGTCTGATGAAGTTCTGTTTAGAACAAAAGTGTTTATCAGTTGTACTTTAGTTTAATAAAGTGTTTCTACTTATTTTCAAGCTGCTTTTCTATTTTGAACTGCTTTATTTTATTATATTTTATTTTTTGGTGCAGTTCTTGTTTTTTGAGCCTTTTAGTGAACAGTGTTACCAATCTCAATGGAAACTATCTAAGCCCAGAAGTGAGACGGGATTTTCAAAAGTTGACTGAAAGGAAGGGAAGATGGAAGGAAGGACTATCATCCCAAGAGGGCTTACTTCGACATCTAATAAAAAAAAGTAGGTACCTCTGCAACGGATAAAGAGTATCAGAATGTGTCACAGAGCTACATTCATGCTTAAAGTGATTTATCTGTTTATCTAGCGAGTTAGGTGCTGCGATGCACCTAAGTTGTTGTAATTTAGTATGTATTTTCGGCCATTTTTAATAAAAATCTTCCTAAACTTTTTATTAAGCCACTGCCAAAATAAATCTACTGTGGCCCATCCTGACATCACTATAGGTAGAGCGAGCACTGCATCCATAGACTATAACGGATGCACATCTGTGCATGAGTGGCAGTGCACCCATTAAAGTGTAGGGACATACTTCATGCTTTCACTACCATGATGTCATTAAGGTTAAAGTTTACTTTTAAGTTCAGTGGCATGACCATTGAGAAAGCTGTGATATAAAAAGCTTTTCCACCAGCTAAATCAGCTTCTGAACACCTTTTGTAATGCTGCAGAAATGTTCAGCACTTCATGCACTACCTGGTGTAGTGTAAAGGGAAGGGATTTTTTATGACCAGATTATTTTAAGTATGTGCCTGCAGAACCCCTGCCAGTGACATTGGGCTACAGATAAAAGATAAGCCCTAAAACTCACTGACCAACATATAACAGCAGTAATTCTATCTGTACTTTCCATCCCATCTCATTTGTCTTCTACATTTTCCTTCTGTGGACATTCATGGAAATCTCCACATCCAGACCAGGAAATACAATTCCTCCAGGAAGTAAGAATTTAGAGCCATGGAATTCATCAATGGAGCAGTTCATTTCTAACAGATTTATATTGAATCATATTATGTCAAGCATGCTTTATGCATTCAGCACATTTCCATTTATGTAAAAGGATAAAGGACAAAATGTCAAAAATAACAGAAATTATTTTTGAAAGCACTTTAATCTCTAACCTATGAATACCTTGCCCATTGCAAGCACAAGTACATGATTTCAACAGTTTTATACACCTGACATTAATTCTGGCATCTGTCAGAATAGTGCTAATGCAAGACTCAACAGTCACCATCAGACATCTCTGCCTCAATATGCACCCCTCAGAATGTGATGCAGTATGTTTTAGTATTCATGACAGCTGCAGTGGTTAGTCATCTACACTGCTTCAGTCTCTGTATCTGTACATTTTTATGAGGGCTGTTTTAGAAGGCTGACATAGATGGGAGAAGAATGTAAGCCCACAATTTTAAAATGTACCTAAAAATGTTTACTTTTACAATGATTTATTTTGTACATGTGCAGGCAAACTTTAGGATATCATTCAATAAAATGTTTTCTCATTTTCTCTTTTTTCTTCAGAGTACAGAAATCTCTGCTAAAGTAGGAGTTAAAGGCAAGAATCTTTTTGGGAGCCTTTCCCTGGACAGGTAATTATCAAACTTTCTATACAACTATTAAGACAGTTATTTCCTTTTGGTGTATTGCAAGGCATGACCACATATCTGAAAGAGGGTAACTTTTTTCAGCCTTTGGCCATAACTGTAAAGTTAAGTTCTTTTCAACAAAAAATAAATAAATAAATGCATTCATACGGTAGACAAAAACAGATTTCCTGAATTTATTAAGTTGCACAAAATACAAAATGGGAGAGTGAGCCTTCTTGTTTAAAGTTTAATTGGAAGGGAGTATCATTTTTATTTTAATAGTTGAAAGGTATTAGGCAGGAAATTATAATGGAAAAGATTGACATAATATTGATGCATACATGGAAAAAAGGCACTGGGCAGTCTCCTGTAGTTCTTACTTCTTAGCGGCTTCAGTGATTAAAGACAATCCTCATGCTGAACAGCAAAAAAGGATGACTTTCTAAGCAACAAAGCACAAAATGTGTCCTGATGATTTTTTCATTGAGGAGGGCAGGGTCGGCCTTAGGTCAAGTGGTGCCCAAGGCAAAAGGGTTCCAGAGTGTCCCCCCACATCACCTGGTGCCCCCATCCTGGTCTATTTACATCATCCAGTTTACTGGAAAAACGCCCCTGCTAGACCGGCGCCTAGGCGGCCGCCTTGTTGGTCTATGCCTAAGGCCGGCTATGGAGGAGGGATATGGTAGAATGCATAAACCTGAAGTGGTTTCCTGCTGTTGAGAAAACAAAAAAATTTGAATTGACCAAAAGAGAAACTGGAGCATGTTTTACTTGCATTACTCCTCCATTGCAAAAGGATTCCCTATAACAATCCAGGTAAAAAAAAATATCATAGGAGAAATGCTGCCCAAATATGTTTTCAGCAAGCTGTTCACAGTGTGTTTAGGTAGAATGTTTTTTGTTTGGTTGACTGATACATTTTCTTATGCATAGGGATAATTTCAAGATACAGGTCAGTCAATGATGATAAAGATTTTAAAGGGGATTTGTATACTTGCAGTCCACAAATGTATATACTTTGAGCACTAAATTCAGATGAATCACTTTTTAATTTTCCGTATGGCTTTCATTTCACAAAGATGCTTCTTTCTGGCTATAAGCTATGTATTAGTTGTAGTAATGCCCACCTTAAACAGAAACACTGGGTGTCATTAATAGCTTTATCTATATGTTGGCTAGTTAGATCTGTTTCCCAGTTCCAGAATGCCTGAGACAGAAGAATAGGAGCTGCTGTATTCTATCTAGATGATGCCCATCAGAAGAACATGGGCACAGCATCCCAGCAGATGAATGTAGTATCTTTTATATGCATTCTACATGCTATGTTATTTTAGGTGCAGTATTGAAAGCATCCTCTATTTAGGGTGGCCACGGTGGTGCAGTGGTTAGCATTGCCGCCTCACAGCAAGAGGTTCTCCGGTTCGATCCCCGGCTGGGGTGCCTTCTGTGCGGAGTCTGCATGTCCTCCCTGTGGTCGCGTGGGTTTCCTCCGGGTGCTCCGGTTTCCTCCCACATCCCAAAAGACATGCTGCAGGCGGACTGAACACTCTAAATTGGCCCTAGGTGTGCATGTGAGTGTGCCTTCTGTGGAAGGTTGGGTGCCGGGCTGGCAACTCGACACCGTAAAACTCCACTGCCACTCAATGTGCGGACAAGGTGATCCGCTGTGGTGACCCCTGACCGGGAAAAAGCCGAAAGAAGAAGAAGAAGATTGAAAGCATCCTCTATTTGTTCTGTATATTACAAAGAGTGTGGTTTCTTTGTAAAATATGCATTTATACATAGGAACCTGCACAAACCAGTTTAGTCTTGCTCCTGCTACTGAAATTGTTAAAATGTTTTTTGCCACTTCTACACACTCTTGGTCACACATTAAAGTTTCTGAACTATTTTATGTGTTTGACTTTCTCTTTAAGATAGCACTGTAATGAAACAGCAAGTGTTGCATAGTTCGGATTCAAAGTAGCAAAGCTGATACAATGAGGTCCCACAGGAACGCATAATCACATAGCTGGCAACCACTCAAAAGAGAATATTATAATATTAGGGAATATTTCTTGTACCATCCCTTAATGCAAGGCTCTAGCTTTACTCCCCAGATCTGCAGGTATATTACCTCCCAGGTTGCACAAATGTAGAAAAAAGGGATAAGTTTGAAAAAAGAATTTCCTTTACTCTGAGCCACCTCACCTCAAAGACAGTTTAAATACCTTCAGCAACAAAGCAACTAATGAAACACTAATGCTCTGAAAATGCAGGAATTTGTTTAAGCATACAGTATATACTGCTCTTCGTATACTGACAAACATTAGTGCGATAAATAGTTGTGTTTTCTAATAAAACACTTTTTCAGCTTTCAAATATGTCAACGCTTCTAACACTTCAACGACTTGCAAGAACTTTGAAGGAGGAATTAAAAGATAAAAAAATAATTTCACTTATTATGTGGTAAAAAGCCAGATGTGGAAAGAATAGGGTGAAATAGTGGATTTTGTTATAACAGAGTGAGAATAAAGTCAAAAAGAGTACAAGTTTCATAAGTAAATGTGGAGCTATGAGTTACAGTTTAATGCAGTGTCACTGAAAACCTAGTGAAAAACCCTTACACACAGCTGTTAACATTATTGGGGTCCTAAACCTAGTGAAACAGCATAAATATTCAGTTTTGATTTTTTTGCAATAGGGCTTACTGAATCTGTGACAGTGTGGTTGACTCAAGAAAAGGGCCCAAGGCTGTAATTATGGGCAAACTTTACAACAAATGTGGACAGACTGGATTGTGTGTCGAATAAAGGACCACATTCAAAGAAGGTTATGGGAAAATAATCATGCATTTGAAAATGCCTTAAACATTGTTTTAGCAACGGAAGCAACAAATAGAAGCATGCAAGACTCAGTGTTGTCATTTAACAGTACACGCAGAAATGTAAGGTGTGTGTGTGCGTGTATGTGTGTGTGTGCGTGTGTGTGTGTGTGCGTGTGTGCATGTGTGCACGCACACGCGCGCGCGTGTGTGTGTGCGTGTGTGTGCGTGTGTGCGTGTGCGTGTGTGTGTGTGCGTGTGTGTGCGTGTGTGCGCGTGTGTGTGCGTGTGTGTGTGCGTGTGTGTGCGTGTGTGCGTGTGTGTGTGTGTGTGTGTGTGTGTGTGTGTGTGTGTGTGTGTGCACGCATCTAAGTATAAGAAAGGCAGAAAATCTATAGCACATTAATTGTACTGTGGAAAACAGAAAATCCTGGAACCTTCTCCCCAGTGAACTTTCCTCACTTCCCTCTATATCACTTTACAAAACCAAACTGAAACTTTTCCTCAAAACACAATGGTTGTACCCCTGTACTGAACCTGACTGATCAACTAGCTCTTCTTACTAGGTTCAGCCTATCCTCCTCTTCTCAGTAATCTAGCCCCTTTCTTAAGAACTACTAACCTTCTACTTCTAGATACTATTACTTACATCTTCTTGACTTTTATTAATGTAAATACTTTTGTACTAATAAAGTGTATATAATCAGCTGCCTTCTCTTCTATATACTATGTATTAAAAGTGCATTTGAATGATACTACTTATACCTGCTTATTTTGCTATATGTTATGAACTTCTAACCTCTTTGATTAGTCTTACTAATGTAACTGCATTGTACCTTGTTTACATTAATTTTGTATATATGATTTTGTTATTGTTCTCATCGGAGCTTATCTCCCTGGGCCTCTACTGAAAATGGATATGTATCCAGTTAGACTAGCCCAGTCAACAAATGCAAAATAAAATAAATAAATAAGGTTCTTGAGTTTCAAAATTTAGGCTTCTAAAAGCAATATTCTCAGAATGGAGTTACTTATACATGGAGATTGCAGCATAAAAAATGAAATGTAGTGGTAGTATCATGTATGTTTTCTAGTGCCAGATTCATTAACAGATACTCGAAGTGTAGCGCTCATGTTAGCAATGCAACATGCTGCCTACGTGATCGATCATTAGGTGGGTTTGCATGATGTGAAGAGTTGCCAAACAAAGGGAAATGGCAGAATATGCTAACAAAGTACATGCTAATTAACCAGTCCAGCATGGTGGAGGTATTCAGGAAGCTATAAAGCACTCATGTACACTTAGTGTAAGCTTTTGCCTAGTACATCATAACCCTTTGGCATACAGGCACAATTACACTTAGAGAAAAAGATGTTAGGGGTTGCTGCTGCTATTATTATGCTGTATGTGCAACAGGCTTTAAATTAAAGCACTAGTGTTGTGGCTGTCAGATCTCGGGCAAGAAGAAAAAGGGTGGTTAGACCCAGTCAGACTTATCATGGACCGAAATTATTGAGAGACACAGGGTGCAGAGGGAAACACTGGAGGAACTATGTAACCTCTGCCACCCCCACCTTAGGTGACGGAAATCATGGAGAACCCATGCCAATGGAAACAAAAGCATATTTAGCATTATGTATACTAGCTATTGCTACTTTCCAGAGACCCACAGGAGATATATTAGGGATGTCACAGGCATCAGCCTCTAGAATATTACATCAATTTTTAAATGCAATATGACTACATGCAAAGCAGCATATCTGTTTCCCACGAACACCACAGGGGAGAGCAAAACACATGCAGGAATTCTATGCAGAAGCACACTTTCCTGAAGTGTTGAAGATCATAGACTGCAAACACATAGAAATAAAAGTCCCACCTGGAGAACAAGGGAGGAAGTACATCAATGGAAAAGGTTTCCACTCTGGAAACTCAGGTTGTCTGTAATGCTCAAAGGATCATCTACAATATCTTTACAGGTAACCCAGGCAGTCTTCAGTTGTCAGTAATATATCCCCTATAAGATGTTTTTAATATATAGTTATGTATTAAAAGCAATAGTGTGCATCAAGCATTTCAGTTGACTACCATCAATAAAACATAGAACAGATCAATTATACCCTTATTGCTTAATTATACCAAGTAGTTAGTCTGAAGTACCTAATGCTTCTACTGCTGTGATGACAATACTAACTGAAATATGATGCAGTTCGCCAATTACAGACATAATCATTCGCAAATGAGTAGGAAGAAGAACTCAATAACTTTTGCTTTGCAATACATATTGATAAGTCCAATCCTGTGAATAAACAAGCATTTCCTACCCAGTGTGTGCATCAGACATATATGCAACAATAATTCACAAAGGCATGGGAAAGGGCAGGGCACAGTCATCATCATTTGCATATGGTGGAGGGTAGGAAGGCAAGTCTGATACCAAAGAAGTCAATATATGTGGAAATAAAAAACACATTAATCTATCAGAGTATGTTCAGGGATAGTAACAACAGATGCATAACACTCAACAGTACTGGTTAGATAGTTTGCATGTGTGTAAAGTGGAATGGGTAAGTGAATTTTTTTTTCAGTGTGAGTGTGTGTGTGTGTGTGTGTGTGTGTGTGTGTGTGTGTGTGTGTGTGTGTGTGTGTGTGTCTGCATGAACATAATAAGCACTGTCCTAGCATTACATCCTGGCATTTTAGACAGGTGAGAGGCATGCATGGTAGACTACTTTGTTCAGCATCATCAACCCTGACCATAAGAAGCACCTCTACTTGAGTTGCTATGCTACTTCCACTGCTCTGGCTAGAAGTCAGGGGGTTGCATGAATGCGAACAGTGTCTACTGGATGAGCTCTCATCTTCAGAACCACAACCCCATGGCTTACAATGTCTGGGTGTGGACACTGCAATCAGTGATGGAGAAGTAGATGTAGTGTTACTGTGGAAGTGGGATCTTACATGGTCAGATCTGCAAACATCCAACGATGAAGTGGTTCTCCTGCCACATGGATGCCCACCTTTTTCCAAGTGTTTCATCACAGAAACTGCCTGATCCAATGTGTCATTCATCCTGCCTAAGGAGTCGCCCACATGGTTCAGGAAGTCACTCACTTTACAATGCATGACATGTAGTAGTCATACTATCTCTTCCTAGGCCCATGTGGAACATGCCTGTCCCTCCACTATAGCCCTACACATATGTCTGGCATCACCTAATGACACACCAGCTTTAAGAAGAAAGTGGACATCAGGCCTCTTCTGAGCAACCCTACCAACCCTCCTGTGTGGCATAATGCCCTCATGATGGTTACTGGGAGAGGAAACTGGTTCTACAACCAGAGTAACCAGACTTACCTGAGCAATTGTGTCAACCTCAACCTGTCCTATTTTAGAGGTATCTGTGTCCTGGTTAAGCTTAAGCATGCTGACTGTGTCTGAAACATGAGTAGGGGATGTGGGAGTCACAGCCCCAGTGTAAGACTGACCATTTGCACCCCCAGACTGTGCTTCTTCATTACCATCATCATCATCATCATCATCATCAGAGGTTACCGATACTCTGACATCAGATGGTAGGAGATCCACATTGCCAATCTCATGATCACCTGTGATAATAAAGCAGTAAACACAGCAAACTGAAAAAAAATGGAGAATAAAATTGATCATATATTTTCCTTATAATAAATGCATGTTAAAGCTACAAATCCCCTACTGTCATATAGACCCGACTCTACCTTATATACAGTATTAACAATAAACAAATGTTTGCTTACCATGTGCAGGTGGGCAGGTGGCCTGCAATCTAGAAGTGCTTGTATGTGAGGAATGGGAAGGAAAGTAGTCTTCCAAGTATCCCAATACAAATGAAACAAAAAAAGATAACAGTCCCCTTCACAAGTGCAGCTTAAAAAGGTTCTCATAAAAAATATTGAACAGTTGGATTTCCCTAAATAGACCCAAAACAATCTCCACTTCTGTATGACTGTAGTTGCTGGATATATATATATATATATATATATATATATATATATATATATATATATATATATGTGTGTGTGTGTGTGTGTGTGTGTGTGTGTGTGTATATAGATGTATACACACACACACACACACACATATATATATATATATATATATATATATATATATATATATATATGTATGTATACATGTATATATCAGACATTTTATACACACATATATATATATATATATATATATATATATATTTTTTTTTTTTTTTTTTTAAATATATAACAATGAGACTTCTTTTTTGCATATGGGGTAGGTCTGCTTGTGACACTCTGGGTCTGTCATCCACACCTCCACCAACATCAAGGATTCTGTGGATCTCTGATAGTGGACAGGAACCCCACAGTTTCATTTAGTGGTGGTTGGGTAGCAGGACCAACTCCCATAGCCACATGTTCCTGGGCAACTGCAGTGGCCCTAGAGCAGGCAGAGGATATCATGTCAGCTGCCCAGTGTTGTACCTGGGAGTAGGTGTTCTTGCATCTTTAAGGTCATCAAGCACCTACTGCCATATCCTGACTTGGGCAGACTGGTCACCTCTAACTCTCCCTAACAGAAAAGCTCCATGCTGAAGTAAGATCTGGATAATGATCTCATTTTCTTAATTACTAGATGGTGGCTTACAGGGTAACCTATCCCTGTATGATATGAAACAGAAACCAGACACACACACACACACACACACACACACACACACACATATATATATATATATATATATATATATATATATATATATATAAGCAGACAGGATGGCTGTGAGCTCATTTCTGTGTGACTGTATGCATCCAACATGCACGGAATCAATTTAAATGTGTTAAGTACTCATTATAAGCACACCAAAGTCATCCCCCACAACACCCCAACAAAAAAGTATATCTAAACCTCAGTTATCAGTGGGTATCTTATAACACTTCTGTAATGGAGATATCACATGTTTAACTTTGTAATACATTGCAGCATTAACAATAATTATTAATGCAACATTAGAAAAGTAACACAAAACTCTTATAACTGCCATATCCACTGCTGTGGAAGTCCGTCAGGAAGAAATACACAAACAGAACAAATTCTTCTTTTTCTACTAACACAGATAAAAATGTCAAACCTTCTTACATACTTACAATACAACCATCTGCAATAAGTGTGCAAACATGACATAAAAATATAATAATTTGTCATGTAGCATTTAGTACCTTATTTGTAGAAATGCAGATATGGCTTTGGCAAAAGGAAAGGATAAAAGTAAAAAAAAAATGAAATAATAAAATGCTTTTCTGTGATCATTGCACTTCACCTTTTAATGTTAAACTGAAAGCATTAGTTAAAAAACATTAATATACATTGACAATACAGCAGTGCAGAAAATAAACAAATCTCCCAAAGTCTTGTTTTACTAGCAGTATTGAGCTCTATATTTCAAAACATTCTCACAAGTATGATATAATGGCATTTGCTGCACAATTACTTTTATATAGTGCAGAGTCAGCCCTGTGAGTATGCAAATGAGTTGTGAATTCATTAGGATTCCTGAATACCAAAAGCTGCACTAAATGCAGGAAATGTAAACATGGTGTAAGAACCTACACGATTACATGCACATACCCTAGCAATGTAAAAATGAGCATTGAAAAGTGTTCCCTGTTAATGGTTTACATGTCTATGATTACTCTGACTGCAGGAATAATCATTTTTCAAAGTCTCTCCTCTATAATATACACCTACTAAAGGTGTGTCAGGGAGAAGAGATTTAACAAAAAGTCTGAAAGTACATTGAGTGATTTAGGAGATCTATAGTCCTAACATTCAAGTACTGGCTTTAATGACAATGCTACTGGCCCTTAGTAAGAACTGTTTATTAAAGGGAGTACTTTAAGCATTAGTAAAGATGACATATGGCGATAAAACATTGCTATTGTGAAAGCACAAATGAAATGAGGCACCGGACAGAAAGAAAGGGATACTCCAGCAGAGTTTGCAGTCTTTGTTTAATATCATGTGAGTACATGCCTATGCTAACCATTTGCAATATCCCAATCATCTGTTCACTGTCAAATGTGAAAGGGCAACTTTCATAACTTGTTTCTGTTGCACTTTCAATGCAACTTGATACAATATTACATTATCATTACATCAAAACTCTTTAGTAGCTTGTTAACATATGTCTTTGTGCCAACTCTGGGAAATAGTGTGAAATGATTGTTTTTAATACCTGAGTTTGAGGGTTCAAATCCATACAGGTCCTTTTTGCAACATAAATTTGGTTAAACATGTACATGTAAAGTATTTTGATCTACAATATTTTTTGTTGTTCTTGTAGCATTTGCACATTGTTTGGCATTGCACACCACTGACTGGTAGCTTTCAATAGCATTGAACTGCATTTCACCTCCTAAGGTAAAAAAATGACAAATTTTATTTGGGCTGCTGCCAAAAGCACAATGAAGGCTGGCATTGTTGCACTTCACTTAGCAATCTGAACAGTACCATGGGAATAAATTAAAGCTGTTACCCTCCTATCTCTGTGGCATAATGTGAAAGAGTACTCAGCTTAGAGAAACAGTACAGGTGATGCAGGAATCTAAACCTTTTCCCAGATCATTTGACTGAGGGTGTACATAATAATTCTTCACACTGTTTTTGTTGTATGAATGTGATGATGTGTGAAACTCAAGTAAGGTCAGTATTGACTAAATGTGACAGGCAGATAAGTCATTTGAAATTATTTAAATATGAAATGTGTGTGCTGTATGAACAATGAAAGCATTTCTGTTGATCCCTGTGCCCTTCTCTATTACCATGGCATTAGCTGAAGTTCTGATATTCTGAGACATACATGATACTACTGATGTTACAATGAAATGTGAGACAGCTGAATGCATCAATATAATTCATTACTATCTATGCTCATTGCTACATATACATTGTGATTCATTTCATATGTCTTCAACTTGTTATTCCTCAAAAGCTGTTTGAATGTGTCTACTATATATTTCCTTCTGCATTTGTGCACTACTTGGCAGCATGAAAGCCACTGTCATGGCTTAAGGAAAAAGGTGAAACATTTAGTTTAGACTGCCCTAGGTAGGGCAAGCCATCCTGGTGGCATTGCACAGCCATCAGCACTCTGGATAGTACTCAGGGAAGAAAATACATCTGACAGGTAACTTTGTTTTGGGCAGAAGGTGAAAGTGCAATGAGCTTATAAAGGACATCTGATGCATGGAACAAATCCATTTAAATGTTACTTTTACAGAGGGTTGTCTGAATGCATATTAAGTCACATTTTGTGATACCATTGTGTTGTTTAAAAATCAACTGTTGCCACTATTGCTAACAAAATGTGATCATTAGTCTGCCGAATTTCATATTATTTGTTATTAACTACAAGTCTGATAATGTGTTCCACAAAGTACATGTCTGATGTTGCAAGGAGGTGTGAGAAGGAAGAATTTTTCACTTGAATGCACTTCTTGTTCTGGTCATTGCTACATATACCCATGCATTGTATTTAATTTACTTTATGCATTTTCTCTAACATATATTCATTTTCTTATGTATTTTCCATATGCTCTCAGTTTGGCAATGTGCAAACAGGGTTCACTACCTAAAGAAAAAAGTAAAACTACCTTGGGTAGTGCAGATATACCTGGTGTAATTGCACCCCCTTCCCCCGCAATAGTAAGAGTAGTTACTTCAGTAAATACACCTGACAAATGTCAAATTCTGTGGTACAAGGTATAACTGAAGTGAATCGAGAGAAATAAGGCACATGAAGCATTGCTCAAATATTGTTTAGAGATCACTTTGCAATTATTCACAATATATACTTTTCAACTTTTTTTCATTTTAAGGTACATTTTCTCTCCACTTGGCAGCACGCAAACAAGGTTCACTTCTGTTACAATCATCATGATTCATCATGTATCTCAACTATATGTTTAGGACCCTTACGTCTTGTGAAGTACATATGTAGCAGAAAACTGACTTATATTAATCAGCACATTCAGTTGCATCCATCTGAATCATATTTACTAACAGAAACAATGACTTTTACATAACAATGCATTCCAAGAAATAATTACAACCACACACATATAGGCCTCTTTAAAGTGTAACTCCATTCATTCAAAAATTACTATATGTCAAATTTCCATACTGATATGGTAGTTCTCCTGTGGCAAAGTCAGTTAATAAACTAAGTTGCAATTTTTGCTTTCTTTAGCCACAATTTTTGCTTCCTTTATCTCATGGGTTCAATTCCCAGCTATGACAATAACATTTTAACATTTGTGTAAGTCCCAACATAACAATATGTCATAAATCATCATCTTTCACATTCCAAACTGCACTTCTTAAAAGCCACGCCATTAAGTATTCCATTGTTGAACGCTGGAACCTGTAATAATAGGAGGCACATCACACTTGGCACAGTTAAATGCCATGTTTCACACCTGTACTGCTATGTGATGTGAATGGTGTCAATGTGTCTACCAAGGAGTCCATCTGTTTTCAGTTGTGTAAGTGCAGTAGAAAGGCTGTACATCATTGTACAATGCCAGTATCAGATCTGAATTAGGTGTCAATTCAGACATATTTTGCTAGCTTGACTTTTGTAGACATGGCTGATGAGAGAGATAATCATGCTAAATTTAGAGCACAAAGGTGGGGTGTTGAGGAGTCAAGCATATTTGTGGCACTCCTCATGAAGCACTATAGTCATAAGGAGTAGACAGGGCCGGTGAAGGATATAATGGAGAGAGACCCTGATGCATATATTGGCAGGGTTGAAAAGGTCCTGCATTACATTGCAAAGATAATGCCACATCTGGTACTGGCTCAGGGAGCTGCTGCAGTAGACAGTGATGACAGTTCTGAAGGTGAGTACTAGATTCTCATTGTTCTCAAGTTAGACATGGGTATGCATCCACTGTCCCCTTCCTATCCCCCAATCATGGTGTCCTCCAACCTTATGTCTCCATCACCATCCCTGTCTGTCTTGTATGGTAATTGTAATTATTAAATTAGAATGCATAATTCCAATCCACCATAGGGAAGAAAATACTGTTGTTTCTTATATATATATTATATGTGGCATAATGAGCTAATGTTCACATGTGTAGAAAGCTTTTTGAATAATTTGAAGGCTATATATTGTTGTGAGCCACCATTATCCTTATTCTATCATAATCTACTTTTTCCATGCCTCCATGTCACCCTGCCAATGTATCTTCTTCCTTCTGCATTTGTGCAATGTCTGGTGCTAGTCAACAACTGCAACAAAGGCTAAATGCAAGTACACAGCTTATGGCAATATCTTGGGATTTGATTGCCCTCATCTGCATTACACTGTCTCACTTCACTGTGCTGTGCTAAGCTATATTTATTCAGTTTATTGTAATTTTGAATACGTTGAAGAGTTGGATTTGTGCATTACAGTGGTCAATAGGGTTTTGAAGAATACATACATTCATGTTTGCTGAAATCTGCTGTCAAATAGTAACTATCGCAATTATGACTTTTTTCATTTCTCCAAATTTTTTGGGTTTCTAATACCATGAAGGGAATGGACCCCATTCCTAAATCAAAGTATGATTAAAGTTCACAAAATTAGTATTGTTTCAGTCTTTGATGTCAGCCAAAATTGCTCTTCAAAGCACCCGCAATGTGCCCAAAAATGACACCTGCAATTCGTACGGGGACCTTTTTTATAAGACCTGTTGCTCCTACTACTTTTGGAAATGTCTGAGTATCTTTCTTCCACATTGCTCTTGTTTCTGCCTGCAAATCCTGATATTTTATGACTTTGTGTCTCTCTATACACAAGCTACTATAGCCACTGGGTGTGGCAATTTCAATGATCAGTGCTACTTTTGTCTTCTTTTCATGGACCACTATATCCAGTTTTCTAGCATCTATCTTTTGAACTGTTGGTAATGGGTGATTCCATGTGATGTAGACTTCATAATTTTTTATGATGCTTTGTGGCTCATGTTTCCAGTGTTTTTGAACCACTTCAGTACCATAATGTTTATACAATCCCCAGTGCAACAGTCTTGCCACATTATTATGTCTTTCAGTATACAGTCCTTCTGCCATTAGTATGTCACAACCAGCAACAAGGTGTGTGACTGTTTCCAATTCTGTTTTACAAAACTACATTTATCTGTTTCTCTCACTTGTTTAATGGACTTTGTAAACCAGCGTGTATGTAGCCCACCATCTTGAGCCGCTAATATTAACCTTCTATCTCTTGGTTTGAATTCACCTCTCCTTAACCATTCCTGCATTTGTTCCTGATCAACATGAGGTTCTTCCAGAAGATTTCTATACTTGCAACTATATTTATGCATTTTCCACATTTCTTGCCTTCTCATCTGGTCTTTCACCTTATATTTTTTCTTTTGTTTTTTGGCACATTCAGTTGATGCCTGATTTTTATCTACTTCTGGTTTGATTTCCATTCCTGCATGATGCCAATTTGCTTCTGCTAGATTAAGCAGAGAAGTCATCTTAGATTTATTCTCCTCATGTTTCAAAACTTTCACTACATTTGGGTCTTGTGAGGTCAGCAGATATGTGTGGAGTCCCATGATTGTAGATCTATACCTGTAATCAGTTTCAAGGAGGCCATTCCCTCCTTTGGAACAGGGGATATCTTGTTATGCACTGATTTTTATAAATCATGTGGTGAGCATGAAGCATCCTTCTTGTTTTCCTATCTAATCTATCTAACACATTTGGGGCCAGTCAATCACCCCATACCTGAAAGTTAGGACAGGAAGAGCAAAATGGTTTATAGCTTGGATTTTGTTCCTAGATGTCAACGCTATTTACATGATTAATTTAAGTCTTCTGAAGTATTCCTTACTAAGTTTTATTCAACTTTTTCATGTTTTATTGTTGATCCTTCATCAATTCCCAAATATTTGCACACTCCCTCTTGCTCAAGTACTTTTATATCACATTCTTGTCCCAAACTGATGATTTCCTGGTGCTGCAGTTTTCCTGTTTTAAAGGTTGTTTTTGCACATTTATCAAGACCAAATGACATTCCTGTATCATCTGAAAAAGTTTTGACAACTTGCAGTTGTACTTTCAGTTTCTCATCTGATGAGCTATATGGTTTTAAATCATCGACAAAGAGAAGATGAGAAGTCTTTACACTTTGTTGTTTTCTAGAAGCCAATTATAGCCATGGGCTAAGCTGTTTAGTAGACAGCTCATGGGTTAAGGGCAAGGCAGAATAGCAGCGGTGACAGTCACCCTGGAATACCCCACTTTTAATTTTTATCCTTGGGATAATGATTTGTCCTTTATCATGGCTTAATTACAAAGAGGTCGGACACTGTTTCATGGTCACTGTAATGTAGTTGATCAGTGTAGGGTGTATCTTATACATTTTTAAGCACTCTTTTATCCATGAATATGGGATACTATCAACTGCTTTTTTGTAGTCAATCCATACCATACTTAGATTCTTCCCCTTTTTACAGTTTTCTACTATGACTTTATTAACAACAAATGATCTTTTGTTCCATATGACTTTCTTTTATTGCCCTTTTGTTCTACTGCCATAATTGAGTTTCTTCTAAATGACTATAAACTCTGTCGGCATCAATTCTCGTGTATAGTTTATACATTGTCAGAAGACAAGTCTTTGGTCTATAATTTTTAATGTAGCTTGCAGGTTCACTGTTAAGTAGGAGCATTGTTTTTCCTGTTGTTAGCCAGATTGGTGTCTGTTCGAGGTTTGCATATAAATAGTTCTTACTCATGGCTAAATCTTCATGTAAACATGTTAATAGTTTTAACCAAAGGTTAGGTCCTGCATCTGGGCCTGATGTTTTCCAATTAGAGGCTTTTCTTAACTTTGCTTCAATTTCTATGACTGTTACTTCATTCCATTTCATATCCTGTACCTTTAAACTTATTCTTTCTTTTACTTCTTCTATCCATTTAGCATCTTTGTTATGTTCCACAGGATCTTCATAGATACTTCTCCAAAATTTATCTATGTCTTTTTTTTTTTTGACAGTCTTTCAGTTCCTTTTACCTTGTTTCCCGATTATCTACAAAACTTTTTTGGGTCATCAATAAAGTTTTTATTTTGTACTTTTGCTTTATATTTATCTGCATATCTTTTCCCGCCTCTGCTAAGATTTTTAGTTTGTTACTTGCAGTAGTCCATAATAGATCTTGGTCTGTTCAAATGCTGCACATTGCTTTTATCACATCTGTCTTTCTTAGTATTTTTGTTGATCTGTTCCCTCTTCTATATTCTTCTAACAGTGACACTTCTTGTCTTAACTGCTTTATAGTTTTCTCTGTTTGATACTTCCATGATGGTATTTGATTTCTCCCCTTCCTTTCCCTTACTACCATGTGTTCTTGTGGTAAAATTTTATCGGTTATTAATTTAGCAGCACAGTAATATATCCTGTTTACTTCTGTTATAACGCATGGATCTCTATGGACAGTCCTAATTACTGTGTTCATTTGTTTTATTAAACTTCTGTTGGGTTTTATTTACCTTCTGCAGTCTATGTCTTTCATTGATCTTAATATATCTACCTACTTCTATTAAATCAAGCAACTCTTCTCTTAGCTCATTTTCTTCTAAATTGAGGGCATATTTTTTGTTTTCCTTTCCTGCAGGCATTCTATAGAAAGTTCTATTACATCTTCCTGTGGCACATTCTCTTCAATTTCATCCTGTGCCAACTGTTGCTCTGTCACATGGGAACTCACTGGCCTATCACTTCTCAACATTTGTCAGAGTTTCCACAGTTTCCTGTGCCTTACCTTGCTGTCCAGCTTCAAGTGAACACTTATACTGGTTTCCTGTGGAAGGCTCCAAAATATCTTCATATAGAACCTGATCAATTGCTTCCCATTCCACTAGGTTCCCTTTAATTTGGATATCCATTGCTCTATCCTGTTGTGGTGCTTTCTGAATTAGATTTTCTACACCAAATCCTTCATTTTGCAGGTACTCCATAACCTCAGTTTCTATTTCTTTAACTTCTCAGTTACTAATCTCCTTTTATACATTTCCTGTTTGTCTTCTTATTTTTTGTATTGTAAAGTTTTCCATGTTCAGATTCCTTTGCCTGTATTTCTCTTCAAATATCTTTGGTTCTGTTCTTTTTGTATTGGTTAGTTTTGCTTTCCCCTTTGCATAAATATTATACCATGTTAAATCTCTTTTTCTCCCACAAGCAGAAACTAGATTTGTTACAGGATAGTATTTCCAAAATCTTTACTACAGTATTAAATGACAGTAACAACTCAATATTGGTAACTCGGAATTATAAACTTGGAAATCATACAGCCAATATGCCATAGTGAAATAAATGTCTCCATTTCATATATAATAGTGATGAGATTGATTTATGTTATCATACATTCATGCCTTTACATCATATCTGGTTGTGTGAAAGGTGAACATATTTATGCACTGATATTACTCTAAATTGGCCCTAGGTGTGAGTGTGTGCATGTGTGTGCCTTCTGTGGAAGGTTGGGCACCGGGCTGGTAACTCAACGCTGTAAAACTCCACTGCCAATCATGAGCAGATGGATTATCTGCTGCGATGACCCCTAACCAGGAAAAAGCCGAAAGAAGAAGAAGAAGTTAAATCTCTTTTTCTTTCCTATGCCCATATTTCTTATTCAGATGTCTCCTGATCTTCCAGCTTCTCCTTACTTTGGGGACTCACTTCGTCATGCTGTGATGTAACCTGTGTTAGACCTTCTACACCAAATCTTTCACTTCGCAGGCACTCTATAACCTCAACTTCTGTTGTTTTAACTTCTACATTACTAATCTTCTTTTCTACATTCCCTCTTTGTGATATTATTTTTTTTATTGTGAAATTTTCCATATCTGGATGTCTTTGCCTGTATTCCTCTTTGAATATTTTTGGGGCTGTATTCTTTATATTGGTTAATTTGGCTTTCTCCTTTGCATAAATATTGTACCATATAAAATATCTCTTTCTTTCCCATGTCCATATTTCTTTTTTATACTTTTCAAAAACTCTGGGTTTTGTTGTTTATATTTTTGCACTTTCTCAAATGCTTCTTTTTCCAAACATATCAAAGTTTCTTGAACTATATACCTTTTTTCATAGATCTGTTGTATTACTTAATACAAATTTTTATTTGAAGCTTCTGACAGTTGTTCTTGTGAAAGTATTTTTCTTTCCTCTAATTTCTCTCTTAATCATTTTGTATATCTTTTGTCTGGAAATTTTGGGCTTTTTGCATAATAGTAAAAATGCATAATTTCTTTCTTATCCTCAAAAGTCCACTTTATGACTTTCTATGTGGTGTGCTAAGATAATACTCAGGTATAAATATTTTTTGGCATACTGTAAATGTTTGAATACATACAGATGAAAAAATGTTCCATGATGTTTTGTCTGACTCTTGTCTCTGTAAATGTTTGCTAAACCTTTATTTAAGACATCACTACCCTGCTGATATTTAGGCCTGTGTTGTACAGATCTTTGTGTGGAAGTTGGTTCATAGTTTCATAGGTGGGTACTAGGCTATCGGCCCAAGGACCTACATAAGCCTAGCCAACAAGGTTCCCTGGCTTACGCCACCCAAGAAAGTTATTTTCCTGTGTCACTGTCGAGTAGAGACACAGAAGTGATCCCCGGGGTGTATTTCCTATTTCCCATCACTCATCAAGATTTTTCTTGAAGAGTGTTAATGAAGATCTTTGCTTGATATAGATGGTTAGCCTGTTCCAGAGTATGGGAAGTCTCTGGGACAGGAATCTATTCCTCCAGCATGCCCTGCTTATTGTGGTGACAAGGTTTAGGTCCCTAGAGCATGTATCTCAGAGGGATTGGGATTTCTTTAGGTGTAGCATGTCCAACAGCTCTGGGTTTGACATAGCTTTATATGTTAGGCAGAGATAACCTCGGAGTAGGCGATATGCTATGGAGTAAAGCTGGAGTTTTTTGAGGCAGTCAGTGTAGGGCATTTGTTTGAGGCCAGTAATCCTCTTTGTGATGTACTTCTGTGGCCTTTCCAGCTGCTGAAGATGTCTTGTGAGGTACATTCCAAAAGGGGTGTTGTACTCTATAATGGGTCTAATGAGTGTCGAGTAGAGGGGAACAATGACCTCTTTTTTCCTCGATGAGAACCCTTTTATGATGAGGTGTGCCATGTAGAAGGACTTTCTGACTACTGTGGCGATGTGACTATCAAAGGAGAATCTACTGTCCACCTGGGTCCCAAGGTCTCTTATTACACATTCGGTATTAAGTAGATTGCTGCCTATGCGGTAGTTCATAGGTACAGAGGTTTTACCAAAGGGGATGACACTGCACTTTTTGGCATTGAGCTTGAGGCCATGGCTCTGACACCAGGCATCTGTCTCAGCGAGGCCCTTCTGTAGGATCTCCACATCATTTGGGGACTTGACTATGGCTCCTAGTTTGCAGTCATCTGCAAAAACAGACTTGGCACAGAGCAACACAGAGTACTGATAATTACTACTGTAAGTTCAATATTTCAGGATATGATTATGCATGCACTACCACTTTGACATCAACTCAAATCAACTTAGCAGTGCTATGCTCAAAGACTACAATAAAACAAAAAGAAAATCAAAGAAGTATATTGTTTCTGTTGCACAACATTTGGATATCTCTGTTACTTTTGTCAGCAGGTGATCCTGATTTCAGAATAATATTGACTCACTCAGTTCATCTACTTAAAGCATATGTTTGCTATACAGTAGTTACACTTGCAATGTGTAATCAGCTTGAGTAACCTATTCTCGCAGGATCCATCACTGTCATTCTGCAGTGCACTGTCCTATGTACAACCTGCATGCCTGTCTTTTCAGTGCCCATAGTGCAAGTATGACAAAACACAACATAAAAATCATCCCAACATGAAGTCAGAGCAATATTTGATTGATAATCCAGTGGTGTACAAAAGTCAATGTGTATGTCATCCTTTTATGTGGAGCATGTCAATATCTCTTACAGTAACATAATGTACTAAAAAAAGTAAAAAAAAGACAGTATCTACATTTCATTATAAAATTATGTCATTACATGTGACAATCATAGTGATATTACATTGTCCTGTGTATAGATATGCATTTGTCGCACAACCGGTGCACTATATCATCTCTTCCATAGATTACTTTTTACAAATATTCCATTGTCTATTTTCAGATAGGTATTGCCTGTCCTCTCCTATAGTGCTTGCGACTAATACAGTACTTCCTAGACAGTGTAAATAATTAGGTAGGTTGGAGGTTCAATGCCCAACATGTAAGATGTGTGTGTGTGTGTGTGTGTGTGTGTGTGTGTGTGTGTGTGTGTGTGTGTGTGTGTGTGTGTGTGTGTGTGCATGCGTGTGTGTGTGTGTGCACGTGTGTGTGTGTGTGTGTGTGTGTGTGTGTGTGTGTGTGTGTGTGTGTGTGAATGAGTGTAACACTTGGTGCTGTATCCATTTCTCCTAAGAGGAATACATTTAACTACTCTTACAACTCCCTTATCCTATTTTTACATAAACATGCTATATGAGACACATGATGAGGTCATCCTGACAAAAATGTACACTCTCCCCTTAGGAGTCAGATTTTTGTATGGCACTTGAGATCAGTACAGTGCTTTTTAGATTGTGTAATCTAGATAGGCAGAAGGTTCAATGCCCAACATGGAAGACTTGTGTTTGTTTGTGTGTGTGAGAGAGAGAGAGAAAATGTAGTAACACTTACTGCTGTATACACTCCTCCTAAGAAGAATACATTTAACTCTTTTCACAACTCCCTTATTCCAATTTTTGCAGAAACATCCTACACAATGATGAAGCCATCCTGACAAAAGTGCACTCTTTCCCCTTAAGAGTCAAACTTCTTCTGTAGCACTTACAACTAGTATAGTACTCTCAAGATTGTGTAACCTAGATAGGTAGGTTTGTTGCCCAACATGGAAGGTGGGTGTGTGTGTGTGTGTGTGTGTGTGTGTGTGTGTGTGTGTGTGTGTGTGTGTGTGTGTGTGCGCGTGTGTGTGTGTGACAGAGAGAGAGAGAGAGAGACTGTGTGTAATACTTGTTGCTGTAGCTACTTCCCCAGTGAATAATACAGTTAACTGTTCTCACAGCTCAATTATCCATATTTGTATAGAAACATCTTGTATGATACACACTAATGAGGTCATCCTGATAAAAGTGCACTCTCTCCCCTTAACAGTCAGACTTCTCCTTTGGAACTTGTCACTAGTACAGTGCTCTCTAGGTTGTGTAACCTAGATACATAGGAGGTTTGATGCCCAGCATGGAAGACTTGTATGTGTGTGAAATGCTTGTTGCTGTATACCCTTCCCCTAAAGAGAATGCATTTTAATGTGCACATAGCTCCCTTATCCCAATTTTCACAGAAACATCTTGTATGAGACACACTGAAGAGTTCATCCTGACAAAAGTGCACTCTCTCCCCTTAATAGTTAGACTTTTTCTGTGGTGCTAATGAATAGCACACTGCTCTCTTTATTATGCAACTAGGCAGGTAGGAGGTTTGATATGATACCTAGCATGGGTGACATGTGTGTGTGTGTGTGTGTGTGTGTGTGTGTGTGTGTGTGTGTGTGTGTGTGTGTGTGTGTGTGTGTGTGTGTGTGTGTGTGAGGGTTTTTACAGTCAGGTAAGCATGTGTTCAGTCAACCTCTACTCTGGATAAATGTTTTAAAATGAGAGATGACATTACCATCCGCTAAGCCCACATTTCACATCCACAACTTCTTTGCAACACAAGGGTGCATCTATGTATACTGTTTGTACTGTAATGACTACAATTTTCTATATATTACTTAAAGAAAACATTGTTTTTTTATGCAGTACTTTGTCCACAAATTTGTAAATTAATGCTTCATATAACAGTGTCATGGTTGAAAAATATGCATTTAATGTTTTTATAAGAGAAAGTGATACAAGCATTTGTTAAGTCAGGTTGGGGGAGAATGTTTCCATTTTTCAACTGACAAGTGTTTTCTGTGGTATCAATAAGAGCAAGCAGTTACAACATTGTATTGCTTGCCTACACCCCTGGTTTAACACACTGATGTTGTTTTGCAAGTGAACTGAAGCTATTTGAATGTCAAACATCTCTTGTGGTGTTTGCATGTCTTTTACTATTGTCTAGAATGTGTAACTAGGTAGTTAGGATGTCTGAATACAGCAGTGCTTAACCTCTTAAAATGTGACTGCCAATGAAGTCATGATTATTTTACACACATTTGCAGTGCAACTTTTATAACCCCTGATAGGCTGTAAAAATAATTTCACCAGATGCATCTCCTTGGCAATACACTCCTGTTATCATCCCTTCATAGATGTTGTATGTCTCAATTTGAGTCATTTTTCTCCCATGGTGTTGGCTGCTGTTAATGTGCTGCATAAACTGTGTAAGTGGATAGGTAGGTGGTTCAATTCCATCACTGATTCAATAGTGTGACAGTTATCACTGTCTTAGACAGCTGTGCCTGGCCACTTCATAGTGACCTTTATGTATAATTATAATTATGAGATTGAATTACAGGGACACTTTTTGACACTAGCAAATTCTATCATCAGCAGGAAAAATAACTTTTTGGCTGCACAATGATTCCATACTGCTAACATACCTGCAGTATGCCACATTTGGAGTGTAAATTCTCCTGAGTTGCATGACTTTGGTAGTCAGCTTTGTACACTGTGTAACTGCAAATGTAGGATGTTTGAGTCCTGCTGTGAGTGTGTCTTTCACCCACATACTGTGTATAATATTTTGCAAATACATATATGATGCATAGCTCTGCAGTGTTAGTGTGCACTTTGAACAGTTTTTAACATAAACATCCAGCTAGTAAAAGTTATGTCATACATTTAACTGTGCACTGTCTCACTTGTACCTCAACATGGTTGTGTGGTGCTTGCAATTGAGGCCACTATGTTTAGCTTATGATTTTGGGTAGTTATTTGAAATTCATCCATTACTTCTCAGACTACATTGTGTCAGTGTTATCGTGACTGAACATGTCACTAACACTGTTGCCAAACAAATTTACTTTGTAAATGTATAGATGTTGATCCCTCTTACTAAAAGCTAGGACAGTTTTTCATATAGCAATGCTTTTAATCAGAGTAATGGTGACGTTTGATTTCATGTTACTTGCATAACGTATGTAGGATGTGTTATGCTCTGGTAGGAGAGAATGAGACAAATGAGACAACATGCTGTCGCTTGTTGACGTACTACAGCACTTACAGGCACACATACCCCTTGCAACAGTAACATGATTTAATGCCTTCACATAATGACATATGTCACAATTGTACTAACATTGCTACCATGGTGCAGTCATCCTGTAAAATGTCATGTATTATGTATTATGTACTGTCACATGCTCATGTGTTCACCATCCACATTCACTGCCTGTTAACATTGTTGTATCTTATACTGTAATGCATGAATAGCATCTACTACAGTTATAATGTATCACTTTACAGTGTGAGAGTCCTCTACCATCCCTTTCATCTTACAGATTGTTTACCACACATACATCTGATGTAATAAGTTAGCATAGGTGGATTGTAATACTATTTGAAGATTTCCACTGTGGCACTTGCTGTTCATCCAGATGTCATTAAGCAGTAGAGTCCCACAGCTTGCTGTTCAATTCCTGACAGGGACAAATGATATGAATGTACTGATGTTACATAAACACCATTCTGTCTAGTTATTCATATCCATTTTTATGTTGGACAATGATACATCTTCACAGGTTTTTACTGCATGGAATTGAAATGTTTATTCAGGCGATGTCGTGCTGTGAGTGCTTCTGTGACACATGCTTTGAGTACTGGCTAGTGTAGCATACCTACACAGATAGACTGGTGTTTAATTCTGAGACAGTGTGTGTCATACATGATGGAAACAGCTCCCTTGTCTAAGAGGCAGTCATAGTGTAATTCTCAGTGTTGTGTCGACAGTAACATGTGTAGCTCCTTTCCAGCATTTTGAATAAATATGAGTGTTCATATTATATTCATATCTCCTGTGTTAACACACACATTCATTTCAGTTGTGACAGCCTCCATTGCAATCTGATGTGGCATGTGCAATCAATATGGGGGTCTGAAGAGAGCCTTGTACAAAAGGCAGGGCATTGAATCTGTTTATATATGCCTGTCAGACAATAGTGGCGTAAACACTTACACAATATTTATGACATGCTCAAAGGGCCACCTTTTTCAGGCAAATCATCAATACACCTTATGTGGTAGGAAAGTGCTGTAAGCACTTCAGGGATATTCTTCTTTATATGACCGATCTGTGGTAACCATGATTGTTATGCATCTCTCTGATATCTGTTCTGGCATGTGTTCAAAATGACATGATGCAAATGTTTCTCATGTCATTCATTGCTCAACTGCATTACTTGTTCATAAGATAATTCTGCTATATATTGCATGTCTTCCTCAAGACGTGTCTTTAATACTGCAATTCTTTTCATCACACTATACTGCTTAATGGCAGATGAGTGATCCCATAAGCATTTCTTACTGTATGGTATGCTGCCAGACAATCGGAAACTGTGACTGGTCCTCTGTTACAACACTTTCTATTGTGTTGTTGCTGTTGAATTGTTGTTATGTTACTGATCCCTGTAATTCCATGTGAGCATGTCCAATATTACTATGTCAAACATGTTTGCAAATCAGCAATGGTAAAACTGGAATCATGACATTTCATCTGCTCTGTCTTGCTATTTGTCACTTACGTATGTTGTTTGTTATTAGATTGACATTTAGCACTTGAATAGCCATATAACACTTGTCTATTACATGCTCATAGGTGATGAGCACCTACTGGTGCCTTGTCACGTACCTCTCCACCATCCCGAATTCCTCAGTATTACCCAGTTTTGGGGCTAAAATAATGGGGTGCCACAAATTCCCGAGTGGCTCCTTCAAATCACAATTTTTTTTCCTTTATTTCCAATTTTTTCAATAACACTGATGTCATTGTGCACCACCAGCATATCCTAAAATGTCATCAATGTGCAGGGTGTGTGTGTGATGATGTTAGCCTTGTGAAACCATGCCTGACCCCTGATTTGCTGTGTGTGTCTTGGTGGATGATTATTTGAAACCGCTTAGGCCATTTCCCTGCAGTTTGTCTTTTCTGTTTGAAGTGCCATGCATATTTGAAAATTGTTGATTGAGTGATAATTGATCATGCGCAAGCACATTAACTATAGGAAGGGATGGATTTAGCCCTTAGAATGACTCAAAACCCATTCAGTTTTTATGGAGTGGACTCAGCGGAGTCAGACATATGAATATGAGTGACTTGTGTGTCAGGATGGGAAAGCAGGTTGTGCGGTGTGTTTATTTTTGATTAAAGTTTTTTGTGTTCAGTCTGGGAAATTAGGAATGGATAGACAGATACTGGAAAGTCTTACAGACAGTGTGTTCCTGTAACCCTTACATAACATGGTGGTGGGAGAGTGTGACTAGTACAGGTTGGGAGAATATGTTGACGGTATGAGATAGTCGAAGTGATTTGTTTTTAAATATTCTCAACAATTTTTGAAAGGGCAATTTTGATTAAATTGTCAAATGCATTTTATTGTTGCACTAATATTTTATATTTGTTTTACACCATCAGGTCTTAAAGCCTTTTTATTATTTTGATGTATGCTGCCATAAATCATAAGGCATTGACTTTGGGTGCTTTTCCAGAGTCTGTGATACAAATGTGTAATAATTCCTGCAAATATTGCATAATACAGCCACAGAATATACTAGCAAGTCAGATGGAGTGGAGGGTGGTTATAGAATTTTATTATCCTGTCACAAAAAAGTAGGAAATGAGGTAATAAGTTGAATTGTTACTTAAAGGTAAGAAATGTGTATTATTCTGTTTGCATTTGATATGGGAATGGGAAATGCTGCATTTCCCATATCAATGACTATTTACTTATGCATGAAAACAAGCTAGAGGTGATGTCAGAGAACCTTTGATAAAGCTGTGAATACAGACATGACATGAGTTGTGATGTGCTCCATAGGAAGCATTTGCCTTTGTGTAGTCATTTTTTACACAGCCACTAAGATTTTTAGACATTCCTTTTGTCTTATTCACAGATTCTGATTTACAGTTTTACAAAAACATCAGACAGCACTAATTTGTACTCTTCAGCTAAACATTTTTTTTCTTGATCTTACCAATTATATCACAATAGGAAAGTCAAGACAGTCCCGAGCAGTGAAATCATGTAAAATTATTTAATCACTGCTGGTGTGTACATTTTCTAATTAAATACATTGTCTGTCTCATTTAGAAAAGGGACACTATTTGTATTTAAAAGTGCAATTCTATACATTCATTGCCTTTTGTAGTAGTGAGGTGTTGCTCAATATTTAAGGAAACTCGGTGACACCACCACCAGTAATGTGTTGTCTTGGGTACTTTTTTGTTGTAGAATGTAGTAAGAGAGTCCTGTGCTGCCCGAAAGTGTAGCAGTGACAGGCCAGTATTAGATCAGATAATGTTTGTAATATACTATGAAAACCAGAAGGGACAATTGTTATTAGGTGCAGCAAAATGAGGTGCCCTTGCTTTGTATGGGAGAACCTGATTATAAAAGCTAATGTTAAATTGCGAACAGGGAAAGTCTTTGTGAGTCATGGTGTGAAAAGAAAATAAAAGCTTATTGAGAAGTTCTGGTGGAGATGCATCCTGGGCACACGGTATGGGTATGGAGTGAAAGCTGTTATTTTGTTGATTCCAACTGCTGTTTTGAAATTTGATTTTGTGACTGCTTAATAAGTATTTCTTGAAGATGATATAAAGAAATTTGTAACTATTTTATGCACGCAATAACAGATTGCCATTTGGTATGAGTTATGTTCCTTTCATTTTATGAGGAAGACTTCAAAATTTACTAAAAGATAATAAACATAGAGGTAATCACTGGCATGCCTCACAACCTCTCAGAGCAAGAAATCTGGACAAAGCCAAAAATAGGGAAAGATTTTAAATATTGCTCCTGTAAACTCAGATTGTTGATAGAATAACAGGTTTTGCACTATTATGTATTTTCTGAGGGATATGAAGTCTGAAATTCAAATGTCTGCCATTATTTATTATTATTTAGTAATTTCAATCTTCATGTTGGTATCCCACAATTCCATTGAAGTGGTCAGGGTTACATAATTATGCATGCAAATTATGTTAATCAGTGTCCTGATTTTTGGCCAATTGTACCTACTTTTCACAGGCCTTTGTCCAGATTTTTGATGTTTCCAGGCTGAGAGGCATGCTCTGTCATTTCTTTACAAAAACATGCCCATTTCTGAAATTACAGCTGTAAAGTCCTTTTTCTCTTGGGTATACATGCTAAGATGGATAATATAGTGGTTCTGTCAGCTTGCATGCATAAATTCCTTATATATAAATATCACATGAAATAACACCATTCTGTGCATTCACTCCATAAAGTATCTTCTGCCCTTGCTGTTATCTCAAATCAGCATTTAATTAACATGTATATTACATTTTCACTCCCCTTTGTTACACATAGGTTCATAGGATGATACTAGGCTATTGGCCTGAGGCCCTTATAAACCTAGCCAAGAATTTTGCCAATGTTCCCTCAAAGTTAGTATCTGTCCAACAGGACACAGGTGGGATCCCAGGGGTATATTTTCTATTTCCCATCTAGTCATCCAGGTTCCTCTTAAAGAGGACTAGAAAGGTACTCTGCTTGACATGGAGAGGGAGTCCATCCTACAGATGGGGAAGTCTTTGGGACACAAATCTATCCCACCAACAAGTTCTATTAATGTCGCAGACCAGGCATGTGGGTTGCGCGAGTGGAGTTTGTCTTACGGATATGCAGCAAGTCCATCAAGGCTGGGTCTGAAATGGCCTTGTATGCCAGACATAGGTCACCTCTGAGCACTCTGTATGAGACTGAGTAGAGGGACAGGCCTTTTAGCCTATCTGTATAGGACAGATGTTTGAGACCCTGGATTTTCCTGGTCAGGAACCTCTGTGGTCTCTCCAACTTCTGCATGTGCCTATCAAGGTACATGCCAAAGGGGGCATTGTACTCGATAATGGGTCTGATTAGGGAGGAGTACAGGGATGTTATGACCTCCTTGTTCCTGGATGAAATACCCTTATTTATGAGGCGGGCCATGTAAAAAGCCTTCCATACAATGGAGGCAATGTGGTGGTCAAAAATCAGGTTGCTATCAACCTGGTTTCCCAAGTCCCTCACAACTGATTGCATGCTTAGTACATGGTTATTAATGTGATAATTAGTGGAGATGACATTTTCCCCAAAGGGGATAATGATGCATTTCTTGGCATTCAGTTTGAGGCCATGCTTCTGGCACCAGTCATTAGTTTGGGTAAGGCCCTCTTGGAGGATGTCCACATCACTAGGGGAATTTAAGACAGTTTCCAGCTTGCAGTCATCTGCAAACTTGCAGCACTGAAGCTTTATGACCCTATCACATCCTTTGCATGTCCGTTTTTATTTATGTGCATAACTGCAGGATTGTCATTGACATTAATTATCATTACATCAGTGTTGACAATTTATGTCCGACATGCTTCTTATAGACTTTCATCCCAATTGCCTGCTGTATATGAGTGCACTTTAAACACTTCCCCTCTTCAACATTAATTATTTATTATATGACAGTTTAGTGTACTAATTTCTCCATTCACTTCTCCTCGTTCTGTATTGTTTCAAATACTTGCCCTTAATATGTTTGGGCTACAGCACATGTTTGTATTGGAGCATTGCCTATATGCAAGCCATTTTGTTTACATTGTGTGCTCATAGTTGCAAGCACCTTTCCATGGCCCCATCACTATTGCTAGCCATGAAAAGGTACTTGCAAATGTGTAGGCATGATGTTCAGCATGCATATTCAGTTAGCGCTGCTGCACTTTGCGCTAACACATTTACATTGTGTAGGCATAGCACAGCGTCTACATGATTGTTAATTAATTCCAGGGGTAATGCTACAGTTTTTTGGATGCTTTTCTGAGAGTTGACACTAGATAATGCATATGTTTATGCTTCTGTTGCAGTCATATTTAGGAACCTGTGCAAATCAGTTTGTTCCTATTTAACTTAATGCATAGACTAATCAAAAATAAAATAAAATGCTGAAACTGTTTTTGCTGTTGCTACTACTACATATTATTTATTTATTTATTATTTATTTAACATTTGTTTACTGAGGAAGACCGACTGGGCAAAATTGTCCATTTTCAGCTGAGGCCCGGTGAGAAAAGCTTTTTCAGTGTAATGCAGAATTTTATATCGACCAAAAACAGTAGTTCCACACAACAGAGCTGAATAAAATCCTTTTATTAACAGTGGTAAGCGCTTTTACGGACAACAATCTACTTCATCAGACCACATGATATGGTCTGATGAAGCAGATTGTTGTCCGTGAAAGCGCTTACCACTGTTAATAAAAGGATTTTATTCAGCTCCGTTGTTTGGAAGTACTGTTTTTGGTCAATATTGGATTACTCTGTGTTCCTACATCTACGTGGAAGTTTTTATTTTTGGCTGTGTGGATTTACTTGTTACCTCCCGTAGAACATAATGCAGAATTTTCACTATTGCAAGGTGATTTGCACCAGTATAGGAAAGGGCACAAAGCAAACAAAAGAAGGTCACAGCTCTTCATCATTCTTTTTTCAGTCTGAATACTTACAGCGCTCAGAGCAAGGCTGTTAGAGCTGACAGATTGGGGATTCCGTACCCTTTTTACAGGAATGAAGATCTCCGGACACTCTGTGTGACCAGTGGAATAACTTGCTCTTTTCCTGGTTTATGTTCATCTTTTGGGTATTTGTTACCACAGTTTGGACCAATCGCAGAAGATGAGGAAGCATAATTGCAGTTTGGTTTGCACAAAAGAGTGCATCTCTCCTTCTAGCAGCTAATACTACTTCTTAATATATACATGCATGTAAACAACTAGGTAGAAGCAGATTTAAAGAAGCAGTTCTCTGCCTACAATATAGATCATTACTGCATTTCTTGACGCTTAAGAATTGAATACTGTTACACATCAACAATCCTCCTCTCTTGCAAGAATAATTGCAATTATTGTAGTTTATGAAATACGCAGGTGTTCCTTGGACTCTGGTAGGGGGATCCTCACTTCTGTTTGTGAAGCAAAACCTGATACAGTTAGTTCTGCCTCTAATTTTGTCACAGTCTGCCTTTGAACTAGGTGTTCAGAGGAAAGCAAAATGCCACCATGACATTGTCCCTTGTTCCAGTGACAATGTCCCCAGCAGCATGTGGGACACTCCACTTCATGGAAGCACTGAATCATGTTCTCTGCCAGTCATGCCAGTCTCCCACAGAAGTAACCAATCGCTATTTCTTTCCCAAAAATCTAAATATTTTATTTTCCCATTACTGAGATTAACAGGATGTAGGACCAGGCACATCCATGATTATGCTCCAGTCACTTATACCTTTGTCACATATTCTTTACATATTTATGACGGCAGCTGTTAGTCCTTTGGGAGAGTTTGTAAGAGGTCGGCTAATTTGTACATTATATGCAAGGTTGGTATTACATATGCCATTAGGAAATGGATTTAAGAATATTGTGACTTGCAAGTAATAATTTTAACTTTGAAGGGTAGTTTAGCTGATTATAAAAGGTACCAGGTTTGCATGCAAGAGCTATTACTGTTTAAGATCATGTATTTATATATTTATTAAAGGGGAAGGTAGCTTGTCTGCATATTCTACCATAATGAGGGATAATGAGACTTCCCATACTCTGGAACAAGCTATCCATCTATGTCAAGCAAAGTTCCTCATTAGCACTCTTCAAGAAAAATCTTGATGAGTGGATGCGAAATAGGAAATACACCCCGGGGATCAGTTCTGTGGCTCTGCTCGACAGGGGCACAGGAAAATAACTTTCTTGGGTGGCGTAAGACAGGGAACCTTGTTGGCTAGGCTTACTTAGTCCCTTAGGCCAATAGCCTAGTACCTACCTATGAACCTATAAACTGGAGTGTGTTCAGGGCATAGTAAACATTTAGGGCCATTTTAAACCTAATGAGAGTGCCAAACTTTGTTTACTAGTAAGGGAAAGCTGTTTGTGAAGGCACTGAATATCTGTACTAAAATTAAGGTAGAGGTAATTGTGGTTAGGTTACTGTGTTTCATTATACTGGTTAGTGCAAATGCAGGTGAGGAATAAGGGAGTGATGAACCATGCATGATATGTAAGGGGAGGGTGGGTGTAAAGGAAACAATGACACTGAGATCGGTGGAAAAGTGATAGGTAGGGTCGGACATACAACTGATCAGCAAGCATTATTGGGAGACTATCCCCACAGTTTGCTTGTTTAATGGAAACTCCGCTCTCCTCGGTTTATGCTAGCAGTGCAGGAGTGAAGGAGTGAATTGCTTAGTGTGTGCATATAAATTAGGGGTATCTTCCTCTCCTTGTCCGCTGTGCAGCAGCACTTTAGTCTGATGTTCTGTCCTTCCTTAAGCATCTTACAGGGAGACACTTGCTGTGCAAGGCCTTGATTTAACAAAAACCCAAGAAGACAGTTTTCACCCACATGGACTTCCCTATTACAATAAATAAGCAAGCAAGTAAATAAATAAATACCTAAGTATGGATGCATACATAATAAAATGTTATATATTTTTTTACATGTTTCCTGCACTTTGTAGCTGTTGCTGCTGCCCCCCCCCCCCCATTGCTTAGTACCTGCTACTTGTTCTGTGCTTTGACATGTGCATAGCATGTGTGTGTATGTTGCTGACTGCAGCTGATTAGTCTTTATGGTTGATAATACCATATTGACAGTTTGCCATGCTGAGGAAACCACTGGCAACTTTTGGCCCAGAATCCACATCACACCTTCCAAAAGTGCACATATTACATAGCCACATAGAGTGAGGTAATCTCAATATATCAAATTTGGTAACTGCTTTGAGAGAGGAAGTTCCAGGTTTTAGCAGAAGGATATTGCACAGAAGTATTTCAGTGTGAAAATAATGGTGTGTTTGTTATCGTTATCATTGTTTTAAGAAATGTACTAATGAAAATAATGGTGTGTTTGTTATCGTTATCATTGTTTTAAGAAATGTACTAATGAAAATAATGGTGTGGTTGTTATCATTATCATTGTTTTAAGAAATGTACTAATGAAAATAATGGTGTGTTTGTTATCGTTATCATTGTTTTAAGAAATGTACTAATAAGGCATGAAATATGCTAGAGGGACAGTGCCTCTCTGAGAACGCACAAGTTCAGGAAAGCGGCCTGCTGCCCTTACAGCGCAACTACTCAGTAGTGCATTTATAGAAGGCATCTGCTAAAGCAATTTAAGGGCTTATAGTACTGTCATGAATTGAGTGCAAGAAATTGTTAATTATTTTTTTTTTACGTATTTTAATGGCTGACAGCCTATCATGGCTTAAACATTCCACCTTAAGCCCTCAGGTACTCTGAATTAGTAATACTTTGTCACATGAGAGGATTTAAAACCTAGGCCTGACACACCCAGGTGGTAAACATATAAGTAAACAGAAATATTACATTACTGACTTTTAGGTGGCTTTATAAAAAGAAACAAGAGGTAACTCTTTTTCTGTCTGTCTCTCTCTCTCTCGCTCTCTCATCAAAAATAAGCCAGGAGTTACCTTTTCCCTGCCAGCCCGCCAAAGCCAAGCATTTACACAATTGTGCCTGACTACTAGCATTAAAAGTAGCAGTTCTGCTGGAACCCTGAATGTCAATATTGTGTCTAGTAATGGTTGTAATTTTGGAAACAGTGTTAAAAAGGCACACCGGTAGTGTTATGATCTATTGTTCAGATGTAACTGATTATTGTTTTTTGTGTGCTATGTTGTTCTTTTTTTATTTTTAAAAAAAATTTTTATCTCCCCATCCAAGTATCACAGTAAACGGGACCTCTCAGCTGAATATTAATACAAAAATAAGTTATATATTACATTACTGTACTATAAAATGGTATGCAATAAATACGTTTACCATTTTAGAAAGTAGACCAGCTTGCTAACAGATGCAAGAGCACAGCTCTTATTGTTGAGATTCTGATGAATAAAAATCCACTTAACAAGTTTAAGGAGTTTCTTCATGGTGTACACTACCATCTAAACAGAAACTGATATGACTTGTCTTAGGCTCAGAAAGATAGTAAAGTGAAATAAAGAAAAATCTCTTGGGTGCAAATTATGTTGCTATCTCAGAAATGTATGATATGTTCCACACATATGCACAAAGAAAGTGTAACATATTCCAATGTTTGGCTTTAACAAATGTTTTTTTCTTTTTTATAGTGTGGATCTGACTCTCAAGCAGTCTGATGTTGGCCCATTCTCGGTAAGTCACTGATTTGGTGAAAGATTATATGTATTGCTCCTTGTCCAAAAAAAACTTTAAATGCAGCTGATATCAGAGCTGAGAAATAGCACCCTGGATGTATTATTCGACTATCGTGTTGATTACAGGACTTGGTATCATTAGCTTTGGTTGTAACTGCCAGCAAGTGCAATAAAACACTGATATTAGAAAGCATGTCCTCCATCTGCTGGAAGTGAGGAATATTCAGTACCACTTCCTTGTTTCATTCGTAATGTCCTTAGTCTTTAAGCATGTTAAACCAGTACCAGTGTTGGTAATAACATTTGTTTTGTGTGCCTGAAGATGTGCAAGCTGCACTTTTCCTCATCTATAATCCTCTTTGTTGCCATTGATTCTCGGTATAAACTGTGTACCTCTGTTTTTGTATGTGGGCCGCCCACTGTTTTTGAAACTAGACAAATCATCATATGTGATTCAACAAATCAATTTAATTTGAAGAAATTTGTATACATTTGAAAACTATAAAATGAATTGCATGCCTGTGTAAGTATTTTACATTTAAATACAAAAGCAGTAACAGCAGAGTTTAATTATTACAAAGTAAATTTTTGGAGGTGACTTGCACACACACATAATAAATACTTTGCTTTCTTTAGTGTCAGATGGTACAGTTGTTTGTAATGTAGTTATCATAACAGTAATCCTTGTGTTGAAGTCACTGTAACAGTAAAACATAACACTTGAGAAGAAGTATATACCCTGGCCAGGAACCAGCACTGGTCTCCCAGTTATTTAGGTACCAAGTTGGGCAATGCAAGACTTCCTAAAATATCCCACACTGTTCCAAGTTCATTTGGGTTCTTCCAGTTAGAAGTCCCTGCAGCAATGAAAACATGTAGGCGAGTAGGTGTGCTAAGGCACTGCAACACCCAAAATGTATGTGTTCATGTACATGTTGTGTGTCATACCTCTCAACTTGGAAACATCAAAAATCTAGACAAAGGCCCTTGAAAAGTAGGTACAACTGCCCCAAAATTGGGGTTCCAATTAACATAAAATGTGCATACATAACTCCACCCACCCCAATGGAATTACATAATAATGCAAAAGCTGTTATTCTAGCAACTATCAGAAGTAACAGGAGCAATATTTAAAATCTGTCCCTATTTATGGGCCTTTGTCCCACCATTATTTTTGGCTTTGTCCAGATTTCTTGCTCTGAGAGATTGAGAGGTATGATTGAGAGGTATGACTGAGAGGCATACCTCTCAACCTGGAAACATCAAAAATCTAGACAACAGACCATGAAAAATAGGTACAACTTGCCAAAAATCATGATGCCGGTTAACATAAAATTTGCATACATAACCCCAACCACTCCAGTGGAGGTTATAAAGTAAAGTTATGGTTGCTAAATAATAATAAATAAGTACAGACATTTCCATTTCAGACTTTATATCCTTCGGAAAATACATAATAATGCAAAACCTGTTATTCTAGCAAATATTTGAGTTTACAGGAGCAAAAATAATCTGTCTCTATTTTTGAGCCTTTGTCCCATCATTATTTTTGGCTTTGTCCAGATTTCTTGCTGTGAGAGATTGAGAGGTATGATTAAGAGGTATATTTGAGAGGTATGTTGAGAGGTACGTTAGCAAGTAATATCCCAATGAAGCACAAATGTCACAGTGTAGCAAGCAGCTCAAACTGAAAGGGAAACAGTTTTTTTTTGCTAACCTATACATTCTGCCACAACCTCGCCTACCATATCAGTAGAGAGTTTCAGAGTCCCCAGACCTACTGTACTTGTGTCCCAGCTACAAACCTCCCTGAGCCAGCATGGGTCTGATGAAGAATTCAGCCGCTGAAACCATATCATAAGTGAGCAGTATGCCTAACAATAAACTTAAGTCTTGACGAACTGTAAAGTCTTTCCTCACTCCCACCAAACCACAAACTTCTTGTTCTGCCACTATATTCAGTTGGGGGGGGTTTGTCTTAGTGCCCAGCACCCCTTCTGCCTTCGGTGAATGCAATACTCATGCTGACAAGGCACCTCCATTAATAATATCATTACATACCTATCTTTTTACATATGCACAGTGACAAGTTTTCAGTCAGAAACACTGGGTTGTTAGCCACAACATACTCCTTCTTCCTGTGCCTGACAGGAAACAATCACATTGTAAAGTATAATTTTGTCCCACATGTCAGTAAGAAACTTTGCCAATACCAACAGCTTTCAAAACACCAAATAAAAGGACAGCAAATTTAACCTTGACGGTCAAGGCGCTAGTAACTCCAGTATTGGTAGTAGGCAGCATAGGGTGGTAAAAGGTGGGATTATAGAGTTTATGGGCTGGAGAGAGAAAAGTCAGTAGGGCAAAAGGAAAAAAAAAGTTGTTTTCATCAAAGGACAACAGAGCAGAATGAGGGATGTAAAGGAAACTGAGATGGGGTAGGTACAAGTAAGGAGGAGAAGAGGTAAAGGTCAAAGGTTTTATCTGGATACAGAAAGTTATGTGAAAAGAGGGTGGCAGACTGGACTGGGTTTGTGTAGTTAGAGATGTAATAGAGTTATAGTATTGTCTGAAAAAGATGATATGGAGTAGAGGTTGCAAGGATGTAATTTTGACTGAAGTGGCTGTGGTGCTCTTGTTAAGCTAGGTATATGGGTAGGGGTGGTCTGGAGAAGTACACGAGCAAAGCCAGTTCTGTCTTAGGTGCTGTTTGATCTTAGTTTTGAAGTCATCTAGTTTATCAGTGAGCTTAAGATCCAGACATATAGTATTCCAAAATTGGAAAACATAGTTAAAATTTGCATACATAACCCCAACCACTCCAGTGGAGGTTATAAAGTAAAGTTATGGTTACTAAATAATAATAAATAAGTACAGACATTTCCATTTCAGACTTTATATCCTTCGGAAAATACATAATAATGCAAAACCTGTTATTCTAGCAAATATTTGGGTATACAGGAGCAAAAATAATCTGTCTTCCAAAATTGGAAAACATAGTTAGAATACAATGAATCACCTGCCCTCTTGTTGGATTTAGCTGTGAGCAACATTGATTGTTATTAGATCTTAGGGCTCTGTTACAAGAGTACTATTGAAGTGTACTGAAGTCTATGTTGGAGTGAGGGGTGTTTATATGGTGCATAAATAATTTTATGGGCAGTGATTAGTTGGATATATGTTAATTGCTGGGGCAGTTCTAACCAGTCCAGTGCTTTTACTGTCAGCTTCTGTCTATAAGAGACTTGGATGCCAGCCCAGGGATGAATTTATGATTTCCTATCCAATGGTGGTTACATTTGAATATGGTTAGGGATGGACTCTCCTTCACATGGATGAGGAGCCTATTTTAGATCATAGGGATCATTTGAGACACATATCTGTCTCACCAGCATATTCTATTTATGCTGCAAGAAAAGTTCAGATCCCTGGATCTAGTGTTTCTGGTGATGCTCATTTTGTGGATGTGCAAAAGCTCCATCAGGGCTGTATCTATTTATGCCTTATATGGCAAGCACAGATCACCTCTCAACAACCAGTAAGAGACCAAGTATAGAGCCAGAGCTTTAAGGTGATCTAAATAGGATAATGTGTTAATACTCTGGATTCTCTTAGTGAGGAACCTCTGTTGGCATTACAGCTGTTGCATATGCCTTGCCAGGTACATGCCAAACATGGCATTGTACTGAATAATGTGTCTGATAAGGTCCAAGTAAACTGGGATGATAACTTCCTTAGACATTTTTTACCATGCCTTTAATTATAAGTTGGGCAACATAGCATGACTTTCTTACTATCTTGGCTATGTGTTCATCAAAGGCCAGATTCCTTTCTACATGTGTTCCCAGATCTCCAACTACTGAGTCATCTTTTAGGGGTGTTTTATCGGTTTACTATTGAAATGTCGAATGGCACTACATCGACTGTACTATAGTCGAACATGGAAGTTCAGAAATAGTAATGTCGACGACAAAAAAACAATCTAGGAATGGTTTTAACATGGGTCGAGGTAGGTGTTCAGTATTATTCAGAACTACAAACATCTCCCCTACCTCGACCCATGTTAAAACACAGTCCTAGATTGTTATTTTGTCGACATTACTATTTTCAAACTTCCGTGTTCGACTATAGTACAGTCGATGTAGTGTCGTTCGACATTTCAATAGTAAACCGTTTTATCAATGGAGTAATTTGCCTGAGTGGACATTTTCCCAAAATAATTGCAATGTATTTCTTTGCACTGAATTTTAATCCATGGCTGTGGCACCAGTCATTTGTTTGTGTTAGTCCTTCTTGCAGGATGTTAGTATCATGGAGGGTATTTATGATAGCTCCAAGTTTGCAGTCATCTATGAAGTGGGTGAGCCAGAGGCCCCTGACATTAGCCTTATTTTTTAATTTTATTTAACATTTGTTGACCGGGAAAGTCCGACTAGGTTCCACAGATCCTGTTTTCAGCAGAGGCCCGGGGAGAAATGCTCCAGACGCATGTCTTTAGAATGTGGGAGGAAACCGGAGTACCCGGAGGAAACCCACGCGAACGCAGGGAGAACATGCAAACTCCACACAGAAGGCACCCTGGCCGAGAATCGAACCAGAGAACCTCTTGCTGTGAGGCGACAGCATTAACCGCTGCACCACTGCGCCGCCCGTGAAATAAACCCGTGAAATAAAGCCCGTTAGCCCCCAAGACATAGATACCAGATAGGAGTGGGCACAGCACATAGCCCTGTGGTATTTTGCTGGCGACCTGCCTCTTGGCAGAGGTGGTCTCCCCCGTCCTGACTTCCTGGGTCCTATCTGTGAGACAACTAGCAATCCCATGATATAGGGTTCTATTCCTAGTTCAATGAGTTCCTCCACAATATCTGAGTGGGGTATTGTACTGAACGCCTTAGCCAGTTATAGGTAGGAAGTATGCACTGTTTTCCCTTCATCCATTACTTTCTCAAAGAATTCTACTAGGATAAGTAGGCATGACCTGTCCTCTGACAAAACCAAACTGGGATGGGTTCAGTATCTGTAGGTTGCCAATGTCTTTGTTGATCATTTCCATTATAATTTGTTCCATGGCATTGCATATTAGGCTAGTCAGACTAATGGAGCTGTAGTTTTCGGTGTCAGTTGATGGTCCACTCTTATGAAGGGAGATAACTGTTGCCATCTTCCATACACTTGGTACGTAGTCTGTTTTGAGGTTATAATTGAAAAGTGACTCAAGTGGTTCTATTCCAAAGACAACCTGAGATGTTGTTGGGCCCCACTGAGATTGTATTTTTAGCCTTAGCGCCACTATAACTTGCTCCCTGCTGATAGTTGGGTGGCGGTTATGCTAGTAGGAATTTCACGAGGTGTGGCAGGGAAGATAGTTGGGGGGGGGGGTGAAGCTTGAGCTAAATTTGTCGGCCAACAGATTCACTATGTCACTCTGCTCATTGAAGGTGGTACCATTTTCTATCAGTTCAGCCCACTGTTGCATGTTACTTTGAGGTTCTGGACACAGCTATAGAATCTCTTGTGGTTGTCTTAAGCCTGGGAAACTGTCTTGACCTTGTAATTAGCCTTCTTGAATTTAATTAGTCCTCTTAGTTTCCTACCTAGTTTAATCAGTGAGCTCTGGTTATTATGAGAGTTGCTCTTTTTTACTTTGGCCGTGACTTTTTTACCTTTTGTTATATATCCTGTTAAGATTAGGATTCCACCAGTGTGGTTTGTTTCTGGGGTTTGTTTTGGGTTTATGTCTGGTAGGTACAGCATTCTCTGTGCAGCCATTTACACTTTTGTATAGTGCTTCTGTGAATAATTCTACATAGGCTGTTGTAAACTCTAGGTTAGGGGGTCATTGAATTTTGGCATACTGTTGCTTAATATGATGTACTTTGCTTTAGAATAGTTCTTAATTGTTAACACATTTTTTTTTGTTTTTCCAAGTTGATTTTTTTTCATATGAAACAGCTTTGTGATCCAATCTCATCACTGCGGATGTAACACAGGGGTGCAGCACTGTCCCATATTGGTGAGAACTAGGTCCAATATGTTTGAACCTCTGGTTGAAGTGCACACTAACTGATCAAGGGCATTTGTGTAAATAAGGTCCATGAAACATTCTGTCTGCAAGTTGGAGGCAGTGTATGTTTCCCAGTCTATAGAGGGGTAGTTAAAGTCTCCCTTGTTTGATTTACACTCCCATGAGTGTTTGGTTGGATGGAGAATGCCTCCAGCAGGTCTAGATAAGAGTTGTGGGTTTCTTGTCACATAGATGATGACCTATAGCTTGCTAAGACATGGTAAGGGACTCCATCTAAGGTGATTTGCATGTGGATGAACTCCAGTGTATCATCCTGTTTAACACAGAACCAAGTGTGACTCAGGGCAACCAGCCAAAATAAAAAAAAAAACCTAAAAAAAGACAGACTAACCAATCAACACACAAGCCAAAAAAAGGCTTATTTTAGACTTTAAATAATAAAGTTATGTGTGTGCTTTTGTCCCGCAGGACATCTTCAGAACTATCTTAGAAACAAACAGTAACTGCTTTTATATAAAACTGAGAAATGCATATAACATGAAATATCCAGTCATATAACAACAATTAAAAACAGACTGCTTAAAGTGAAAAACCCATGACAAGGCAATAAATATAAATTCTGTTCTACAGAATTTAAAAAATGTATTTGTCAAGATAGAAGTCTTATTATTAAAAACTTCATTATAGAATACATAAAATAACTACAGACCTTAAACTCATAACTTAGCAGCACACAATTTTAAAACCGTATTTAAAGAAACAGTCTCATTCAAACCAGGATATTCATTGGCATTGAGCCTCAATTGCCATATTAAGTCATGGTTTTCCAGCATATATTCCCAGGGACCCCCTCTGGATTTTGAGCAGCCTGTTTTAATACCATGAAATAAAATGTATTGGTGTTACAAACTATCTTGTGTTTGAAAAGAGCTTTGGAAAGTTTTATTGCTTTTATATCATAGTAGTGCATCTGTATTCTTTTTCTAAACTTACGTTCTGATTTCCAACATAAAACAAGAACATGAATTCCAAAAAGAGAAATATACCACACCCTTACTGTTACAATCATAATGGAAAGTGAATTTAAACTTATAATTAATCATTTTTAAAAGAAATTCACTTCCTTCGAAAATGTATTTGCATTGTCCACAGGCAGCACGTTTCATGGTGCCTATTGATTTCTTCTTATTGAAATTTGTGCAAAAATGTATTTATTTTTATTTATTTTTTTTTACATTTACTGAGATGGTCCGACTGGGACAGTGCCCATTTTCAGTGGAGGCCCAGGGAGAAAAGCTCCAGCCAAAGCTTGCAAAGTCATCACATCAAGTAATAGAAATTATAGACAAAAAATGAGTGTTAACACATTTACAGGATAAAAACGGAAAAAACTTAATATATACATAGTATCAAATAGAACAATACTTTAAACACTCAAATATAGACAAATATATGGTTGAACTTATATATGTGGAAGAACATAACATTAGTTAGAAAATTAAGTTGGGAGAATCACTTAGGCAAAGTAGTGCATAGTTAATAATACTGTAAAAAAATGTGTACCCTTTTCAAGTTTCTCCTTAATATTAGCATGTCTAGAATAAATAAACTGGGGTCTAGTATCTGTCTTTTTACACAAACCACTATAATGAGAACTTTTATTCCAATTATTTTTAATAAACAGCAAACTATGTTGGCTATCCCTGTCATATGTAATACAGATACTATTTTCATATCCTGGCATTGCCTCACTAGAATCTCCCTTAGTATAATTATACATCAGACCCATACCTCACAACCATAAAAAATTCCTCAGTATTTCCTGGTTTTGAGGGTGCCACACATTCCCGAGTGGCCCCTTTAGATCCTGATTTTTTCTTTATTTATATTTATTTATTTATTTATGTTACAATTTTGCATTATATTTTACTTACCTGTTACCTTACTGCTTCCACTGAGAGCTGCGCCTGCAGTGCTGAGGGAGAAAATCATACGTATAACTTTATAACCTGCGCTGGTGAACTGAATACCATCCCATTGCCCAGGTGCAGCCATTCAGGCTACTGCAAAACATGAAAACACATCAGCTTCTCAGTTGCAAGGAAGGTATGTTATATGCTCCAGCCTCCTGCCAAACAGTGAATACATTTTGGTAGTAATGCCTCCATTTACCTGCCAATGATCACTACTTGTTTGATTCCAGTCCTCGCTCAGTGTTTTGGCTTTGTCTAAAAAGCACTGGAAAGATGAATAATTTCTTTTTGACTTCTCACAGCAGTGGAGTGAAACACCAGACAAGCAGCAACTAAAGGCGAGGCAACATTAAAGGAAATCTAAAATCTGCCAAGTGACGACTAAAAATTAACTAGTAGGAGGAGGAAGTTAGAAACTCATGTCTTGTGACAGTTTTAAACGAGTAAGAGAGCCAATGATTTACAGCATTGCACTGGTTATGGTGAAGTTAAAACTCAGAAATGACAGTGTGAATGAATGCATGATGTTTTGCATCATACCTCTCAACTGTCCAGATTTTCACTTCTTATTTTTGATCTGTTCCTTATAAAAATTGTGATTTTGTAGCATATCATTGAAGCTTGAAGTTGCTAAATAATGGCAAACATTTGCTTATCAGACTTCATATCCACCAGAAAATGCATGCTAACAAAACTTTTATTTTAGCAACATTGAGCATTCTAAACATAACGTATAAGAGCAATCCCCGGGGTTCAAGAAGCTTGGCGCAAGGACGGTTTTCGCCTTGCGTTGAGCACCCTCACTACAGATGGTGCAGCAGCACCGTATGAATATGTATGAGGGAGCACCACCGCACCCTCGACGTGCAAAGGAAATGTGTGCAAGTGCAGGGGGCGTGTACAAGTGCTCTACAGAGGCATAAACATGCCCTGACAGTTGCAAAACCTACTATGCCTACTAGTAGAGCCCACCTCTAATAGTAAGTCAGTAATTCAGTGTCCATGGATACCGAAATGTATGCTAAGCATACAAGAGTGTCCACGAACAGTGAAATAAAATTAAAGTAGTAAACACACAAGCACATAGTGGAATGTTGAACCCTGTCCCTAGAACGTTCACAATTAGATTCCCTGTGTCCCTATTGTACATTTGAATTGCTGCAATATCGAAGGTGTAAGCAAAGCGCAGCATGTTTGCGTGTCGCTGCCCTCTGACGAGCATAGCTTACACATCAAATTCATTCAAATAGAGAAAAAATGCGGAATCAATGTAAATGTCAATAGTGTAGTGTTTAGAGCATCCACCTAACGAGCAGGCATTCACGGTTCAAGCCCAACAATAGCACATATCATTTTCCATGTGGAATGAATGTCATTTTGTTGTAAAACCGATATTAGAGTATCGCATGAGATATTTAACTTAAATATCATTCAAGCAAAGTGGCACTGCCATAATGAATAAGGCACTAGTAAGCAGGTGTAAGCATAAATAAGCAGCAGTAAACATATATAAGTACCAGTAAGCAAGCCTGAGTGCACTTGCGCAGGTCTAAGCAGTGCCCAGCATAGGAAATGTATATAAATATGTACAGATATATATATATATATATATATATATATATATATATATATATATATATATATACACATATACATATATACATATATATCTATCTATCTATGAAGAAAGAATGACGTGACAATAAAGCATGCAAAAGGAATGAGAAGGGAATTAACAGCAACCCCAGTATTATATAGCGCTGTTAGCATATGTCATATCAAGCTGGGCTGGAGTAAGCAAAGCACTGCTACTCACACCACAGACAGGATATTACCAGTGGGATAACATTGTTGATCTGCTATGTCTACTTTATACACAGAGGATAGTCCCTGGTGGGACTACCCAAATATTGATAGGCTATTTGGCCATCTGACCATTACACAAGCAAGGGCAGGTATGTTCAAGGACTAAATGGTGGGAGAGCCTGAGAATACATGGGTTGGGACAACATACGTGTAGGGCCCCTAACACTCAGGAGAGGGCAATGTGTGGAGGTGTGTCATGGCTGTGATAACAACTGGATAATGGATGGTATGCATGTATGTTGAACTCGGATGGGGTGGAGGAACTATGGGTATGAAATTATGGAGCCAGGCGTGCCAGGGTTGGATGGGCTGGTTCTAACTGAACTGCCCCGTGGAGGTCAGTGAGTTCGTTATAAGTATATATGCATACACACATGCAGACATCAGTACGTAGAAGTACATTCCCTGTAACACATTCATTCCATTTGCAGACATAAATAACATGAATGTGCCCTTACAAACCTCGACAGTAGATAGAATAATAGGTTGTGCATACGAGGGAAAGGACAAAACTACTAAAACGCAAAAGTGTGTACAATGTCCGAAGTCAGTGATGTGCTGAAAAAAATCAAATGTGAGGACTTTCCCACACATGGAAACATTCCTGTGATCTGCCTGCTGCGGCAACGCCAATTACTAAACCAGTCTATTTGTAAAAGAAATACGCTGAACACGTACATAATTAGGCTCTCATGTGTAACGTGTGCATTACCACATAGTCATACTTATTAATTTATTGTAGTGTCATGTTAACGTGAATAAGGATGTAATGAAGCATAGAGTCTAATCTTGACATAAACATATGCGTGTTCCATGTGGGACAACCCAAAAATTACGAATAGTGTCCTTTTGGTCGCTCATGTCACCAATGTTGGTGGACTAAAAGTTTGGGAGTTCTGAGGATAAGTGGAGTGAGTCAACCGAAGGAATGGGTCTATAGGAGTAGGGAGTGGCCAATGTGTAGTGGTGTGGATACACCGCAAATCCAACTGGAGAATGGATGACTGCAGTGTTAGGGAGGCATTGGGGTGGGTATTTGGGGAACCAGGAGCCATGGGTATATGTATATATATGCAAATGAAGCAGCACAGCAATAGTATATTGGTTAGAGCAACCGCCTAACAAACAGACATTTCCATTCCGAATTCCACTGCATCACATACCATTTACCATCAGTAATCTGTACATGAACATATTGCGACATCTGTCTGCTGCATAACCTGCAAAATAACAATTAAAAGTTAACTGGAGCGAAGTGTCAGTGTTATAATGAATAAGGTACCAATAAGCAGGTTTAAGCATATATAAACACCAGTAAGCATGTGTAATTGCATTTGCATGGGGTATGCATCGCTTTACAGACACACACATATATAAATATATATATATATATATATATATATATATATATATATATATATATATATATGTGTGACTGTAAATATACACATGTATATAGCTAGAATATGATACAGCAGTTATGAGTCACATATGTTCACACGCTGTGCATATGGGGTGAGGTGTCCAATAAACAAACGTGTAACACGTAGCATCAAACCCCCCATCCCCCCAGCTAGGCCGGTGAGACATACATACACACAATAAAGGAAACACACCACTGCTTCCCAGACCACTGGCAGGATACTACCAGTGGGAGAGACCTGCCAGTTCTAATCTTGAAGCATAGACATCGATGTCCCTTGTGGGACACCCAAAGATTAATGATCATCGGAGTCAGTCCCAGTAATGATTCATCAAACCAGGCTGTAGTTATACACTGACCAGTAGGTTGTGCAAGCCTGGTAACCCATCGGTCGACACAACGTACGACATGTGTCCTGACACGCGGAGGTTGGGCAGTGTGTAGTGGTGTGTTTATACCCCACCTGCACCCACAGTAAGGATGAGTGCTTTAGAGGAGGGGTAGGTGGGGGAACTATTGGTATGCAATTATGGGCCTAGATGTGCAGGTGTTGGCTGGTGCAGTCATATTAGGACCACCCCGGGGATGTAAGTAATATTCCAAAATGGGCATAGCTGACGCCCATACCTCTCAACCCCTAAGAGCAAATCCACTGGATAGGACATAAACCATTGGGGAAACAAATAGGGACCATATCTCTGAACTGTCCCCAATTTCCAGGGACGTCCCTGAGTTTGACTCAATTTCTAACTCTGTCCCACTTAATCCCTCCTAAAACAAGTGACTTTTGGAGGAAAGGTGGTGAATTACACATAATGAATAATGACAATTAAGAGTTATAAACATCATTTACCTCAGAAAATGTGTATGAATTCATATGCTCTGAGTCTGTCAATGTGTCAGATTAATAGCACTAATAATTTAAATGTGTCCCTGATGTTGTTATGCTGTGTCCCTGATTCAGTTGGTATTTTTCCCCAATTGTATGAGAGGTCTGATAGGGACAGAAAGCACATATTCCACTGACAACCTTAGAAAGATGATAGAATATTAGGTATGCAGTAGCATGACTCAGCTGAAGGATGTGGGTTCCAAAACCCAATTACTTGTTTGTATTGAAGAGTGTCAGTTCCCATGTATTAGCCAGACAGTAAGAGGAACACACCAATAATATGAATCAAACTCTGGACAGGCCGCTGATTCCGTAAAGTTGAACGGCATGCTTTCACCTAATGGGCAGACATTCCCGATACTGTAGGCATGTAATCCGATGTAATAGGCATCACAAGGTAATATCATAGTCCTCAGTTCCACCCAGGGGTGTGAGTGTCAGATGCAAACACCAAATGCAGTGCATTTGCAAGTGCGGGAGCAAGTGGGTATAAGCCTGTTTGGCTGCCAGTATGCGAGTATTACACTGGTGAAGCAATGTAGAGGCTAACTGAGTGTAAGAAACTGTAACCGGAGGTTAGCATTGTTTAGCTCCGCGCAAACCCACGCACACCCACTCACAACTGCTTTAATGTGCCTTAATCACTCTGTATCCAATGGTGGTGTTCTGCCCAGCAACAAAATAAACAGTCTCTGCAGGGCTAAAAACCAGGACCCTACGCACACAGCTATTGTGATTTACCACTAAGCCATGGCAGATATACAGACATCGGATCTTATCACAAACATATCATCCAGCGCAGTCATTCAACAGTATAGGAAATGTATTCCATTATGTAGATGTATGTGTGTGTGTGTGTTTATGTCCAGATATAGATACATACATATATATAGATATATCAAGAACATCCCATGTGACAACAAAGTATTACAAAGGAATGAAAAGGGAAACACCAGCAATGCCTGTATTATGTAGTGCTGTTGTCCTATGTAATATCAGGACTCCCTCAGACAGACATGTGTCATTAATACACGCAAACATTTGTACATTGGCCAAATACACCACTCTGTGCATTTTATTTGCATTAACACAACAGTTCATGTTTAATCATTATGTGAGAACACTAGCCTTGTAAGGTACTGTGTGCGACATCATCATCATGAAAAGGGTAAATGGGGTAACCATAGAGGGACTGGTAGTGTTGTGTGTACAATGGGGTTGTCTGTATCACTTGTACCTGGAACCTTTAGGAGTCATGTGCATAACAGGATTGTGTGCTTGAGACAGGGGTGAGGAAAACTGGAGTATGTTGTGATGCATATTAAAAGGGTTGCATGTGTCCAGTGGACACGTGTGTGAAATGGACAGCTATGTATGGGGCAAATGTTGTTCTAGGAACTGATTGGCCTTTTTTTTCTGTAGGGTAAGAATGGGATGTGGGGGAAGGAGAGTAGGTATGCTCGTGGAGGATAGGTTGGGTAGGATGACAGACAAGACAGCATACAGAGTCGGTATATGACACATGTGGGGGGATACACCTTGAACAGGGAGGGGTGTTTGGCAGTCAGAAGCCCATGAGCCCCCAGATGGAAACAGTGGGACAGAGATCTCTAGCCATGGCAGGCACCACTGCACCAAAACAGCCGCAAAGGTGTCAGTGCTGGGGGCTGTCTAGGTGGGGCAGGCTCACATGTAAATGTGACACTCTGCCCTCGAGCTGGCATATCTGGCCTTGAAACCCGTTATTGAGCCCCCTATGCACCACATCTGGGACTGTATGACAGCGGGCATGTTCCTGTCTGGACCTGCTCCCAGGGGGGACAAGCCCCATCCTCAGTGGCGGTTTCACCAGAAGGTGGTGCAGAGCCAACAGTGGTGGAGGTCCAAGGCTGGGCCCCAGATGTGTTGGTGCCTGGTGCCATGGCCAGCTGAAGTGGGACAGGAGGATCTGCCGGGACCTCCAAACCCATACAGCCTATGGTGTTGCAGTTTAAACACAGATATGGCTTAGTAATAGTCAACAGCATTCAGGATTACTTATAACAGCACGCATAGATATGACCATCAACCCAACACAACAGATGGTATACATTTTCAGAGGGAGCACAATACATGCATATATACTGCTTGACATCTGTACAAAGTGTAGAAGACTTGTGACTGCAGCTATGAACAGTGGCCCATTATTGGCATGTCACTGAGAACCCCAGACAGTGTCTGTCATACCACTGTTTCATGTGACATATATCCAATCAGGGATGTGATGGCAGTAACCCATCACTATCACCTTGTACTGACTGCAATCCTCACACTATGCTCCTGCAGTTCACAGATGTGCGTTCAGTGAGTAACACAGGAAACAAATGGTTCCACACACTGACCAGTCCACAGATGGCCCTGCAGATGGGGGTCCCTCACAAACAGAGCACTGTCTTGTCAGTTTTAAAACATGCATAACAGCCTTTACCACACACAACTTGTTAAACTGGCAGTAGTCTCAATGAAGCATAGCTACATTTACATGCTGTAGTCATGTCTGGCACATCACCCTCCTGTCTTTAGGCTATTTTCCACTGTGTATGTTGTTTGAGAAACATCCATCATCTGTGATGCCATTTACCAAACACTACACCCAGGTACCACTCAAAGTGACTGTCATGAGCAAACACCAACATGATGTTCCTAGATATTGTACTGTGTTTCTATGCGATTGGCTATGGGAACATCATCACAGCTGTTCCACATGCAATAAGCTAGAGGAGGACTGCAATAGGTGCAGAGGCCATCACCTGATCATGACCATCACTTACAAAACACAAGCTGCTGATGAGCAGGTGTACAACTCCACATCCACCAGAGATTGTGTGGGAGGGACAGGCAGAGGCAAAGTACATCAGAGAAGGGCTTGGAGACTAAAACCTAAGCATCATCTGTCACACACCTACCAGTACAGGGGTTCAAACCCCTGACTGACTAGTCATTACTATTACAAGCGCATGCAGTTACTCCATATGCCGCAAAGCTGACATGTTGGTGTTCTGTAAGAACATATATGTGTGCTGGGGAGCGACATCTGCAACAGAGATATAGTAGACATACATTAGGTATAGCACACATGGCTGTCTACATGAACACATGTCATTGTCAACACAACCACACTCTCTAATGGACTCACATTGACACACTTTGCCAGGCCCACAAATACACTTCCTAACTACTTAGTTTGCCACGCTGCAGTAATGCACAGGTACTACATGCCCCACAGGGGATATCTAGAGGTTCTATGGGCTAGGGCATGTGAACGTGTCTGACATCAGTCGGTATGCCGATGGGAGTTATACTGGGTGTGACTGCAGTTGGGAGCATCATACCCCACATGCAGACACAAGATGTCAGTATTGACATGCATGTGTGCATTGCTTCATGGGTGTGTAGTGGTTGTCTGTGCAAGATGGCTGTACAAGGCTGGGTGAGGGGTAATTCATGGCATCATGCCACCCAACAATGGTGTGCAGTGTGGCACAGGGTTGTAGTGTCTGCAATGTCCCACACAAATGGGTATTGGATGAACTGTCCTGACATCCTGGTTACCATTGTGTATGGCCATAGCTTTGCAATGCATGCCATGTCTGTGTTTGATTGTCCTTGACATGGACATTGCCTGGGATGTGCACTTCCCACAATAATGTACAGTGACATGTACAAGTGTACCTGGTTTGGCTGGCACATGTTGTGTACACAGACTGTTATCCTCAGATATGCCAATACTGGCCTGGTGTGGCAGGATCTGCTTATAGACAGCAGGTTGACCCTGCACCTGCATTGATAACATGATACAGGTATTCCCTGGTGTCAGTGGCATCGGTCCATACAGGGCACATTTGAAAGGCATTGTATGGCCTCTGCGGATCACATTTGATGGCACAGCATATGTTGCAGGCATGCAGTGGGGAACATAGTGAAGGCACATTGTCCACAATTAAGCGCCTATTGTACTGCTGTACAGGGTGCCATGCCCTCTGCAGCCCACTGCAATTACACTATGCCTACTATCTGTTATCAATGTGCAGGGTACTAGCAACATAGTGGGATATTCTAGGCAAGTGTGTTTGTGTATGACACATGGGTTCAGAACGCATTCCAGGTAATAGTAGGGTTGCATACTTTGTTCACCAGACCTTTTGCCAGATGTAAAGGTATGGCTTGCCAACACAGTCCCTTGACTGACTGACATCTGAACTCCTCATGAGGTGGACATTGTGACATATAATATGGACACCATATAGGAAAACTACAAAATCCACTCCCCAACATGTCCAGTGGTTAGACACTCACAACCACCTCCACACAGGCTCTGACTGTCAAACACATACACACATCTGCCATGTCTTGGAATAGAACCCCTACCTAAGTAGTGTATCACATTACAGCATTATGCAGTTACAGCATGCACTACAGAGATTACTGGCTTACAGAAGTCCCAGAGGTGTATTTCTAGGTGGGTGACATCAGGAGGATTGCCAAAGGTGGTTATGTGAATTGTAAAGAGTGTGCATACTCTAAAAGGCATTGTTACTTTCTCAGGAAGACAGACAGACACACACACACAGTTGGCCTCTCTTGGAATAGAACCCCTACCTAACTAGTTTATCACACTACAGCAATACGCAGTTACAGCACACGCTATGGAGAATACTGGATTACAGCAGCCCCAGAGGTATATTTCTAGGTGGGTGACATCAGCAGGATTGCCAAAGGTGGGTATGTGAATTGTAAAGAGTATCATACTCTAAAAGCATTGTTTCTTTCACAGGCAGGCAGGCACACACACACACTTGACCTGTCTGGCATTAGAACACCTACCAAACTAGGTTAGCACACTACAGCATTACTCAGTTGCAGCATGTACCATGGAGATTATTGGGTTACAGCAGTCTGTCTCAGAGGTGTATTTGTAGGTGGGTGACATCAGCAGGATTGCCAAAGAAGGGCATTTCAAGTGTACTGCGAGTTGTACATGTCTGTTACCTGCGTGTACCCGCTGCTTACTATCACAAAAACACATTTATACCTGCTTACAACTGTCTTATGCAGTCCTAATTGACAGTATCAACAAGGCTTGCAGGTCTTGAACCCTGGACCATGTACACTGAGGTCACTGGACGTACCACTAAGCCATCTGGGTTGTACACATGTTGCATGGAGTCTATAATGCACATCCTACTACAGGTATTTCACAGTACTGAAAACAAATGGGACAGTCATTTTGTGTACATATGTACAGTACCCTTGAATGTACTGTACTCTGTGAAACAACAAAGACAAGTCTACATCTGACAACTGTCATAACTATATATATATATATATATATATATATATATATATATATATATATATATGCACCTACAGGATGTGTACACACACAGACATATATATATGCATACACATAGACACAGCTATAGCTATATATATATATATATATATATATATATATACATATACACATCTGAACACCCTTTGTGACACAGAAGGGTTCCAAAGGAACTGACGTGTGCACAAAACAGAGGCATCTTTTGTGTTATAACATTTAAATCTTAAGCAGTTTACCAGAGAAGGGATGGTTGTTGTGTATGTGGAGTTTGGGGTGGGGAATGATGGCTAATGTAATCTACCCCAGGGATTGTGGAGTTAGGGTAGGGGAATGATGGGGATGGATTTACACCCCAGCGACCACGTCTGTGTCACTGCTCGACAGTGGCACAGGAAAATAACATACCCAGTTGTAGTCATGCCTGACTGTGTATTCTTTACCATTCCTAACTATGTAATACTTTGTAGACACCAGTCCCCACAGATGGCTGACATTACACATGTGTATGCCTGGCTACAGGGTAGTCACACACACAAACACGCACACACTTGCCAGTATTGTGCATACAAGTCTTGCCTATGTAAAGGTAACTAGTACAGTGGTATGCAGTTGGGGTATGTGCCACAGAACACATACAATTACACTTACTCTGATTCCACTTCTGAGCTGGGTGACATCACAGGTCCGATTACTTGCAGTGGGGAGGGGGAAAGAGAGAGGTTTAGCAGCTGACAAGGATAAAGGCCAGTGCAAAAGGAAGTATCTCTTTGGAATGCAGCAAAACCCACTGTCATGACAGGATGCAGACACAAATATACACAGACACAACCACACTCAGCCATTTGCTGACACACACACTCAGGCATTTGCTGACACACACAAACACATGCACACAGTTGCCAGTGGTGGGATCAGAATTTCTGCCTATCTACAGATCACTATTACAGTACTACGCAGTTACAAGACATGCCACAGAGATTACACATTCCAAGGCAGTCAGACTGCCCTTCTAAGATTGAGGACAACAACAGGGAGACTGACAGTCACAAAGTACATAGCTGTAAACCTGTGTGTTTAAAGTAGGTGTCCATTACAACCTGTATGCACAAACAAGACACATCATCTGCAGGTAGGCCTGAGAGGTATAGTTGTAGCATAACAGGAACCTGAACTGGAGTATGGTCATCTGTGGAATGGACAACTACTATCACTATACAGGGTTACAGTGGGCATGCTCATACACTTAGTAGCACAGGGCTTTTTGGGATGCACTCCGATTCTAACCACAGAAGGCCACAGTGTGCATGCTCATACACTTACATGTACAGAACATGTTGTAATGGACTCCTATTGTAAACATATAGGTTTACAGCTATGTACATCTTACCTAACAGTATATATGCACATCATACTGGTTTACTACCTGATACCTGTATGTGGCCTGTAAATGATTTCTCTGTGTCTGTTCTGTGTGATACACATGCATACATGCACATGAAGTACTGACATATATATGTTAATTATACATATTCATGCATGTGTGGACATGACAAACAATAGGTTACCTGGGTCACACAGGCGGATGCTACCTACAGCATGTGTCACACACTTTGCTGCCCTGAAAGGCATACATTGCTAGCAGGTTGTGGACAGTGGCATTATACGTGGAACAGTGGCATGTGCAAGCATAATGTGTGAGCCACATTATGTAATGGTACTGAGGTGCAGGTGTCAAGATGACCTCTCCCAGCTGTGTTAGTAGTTGCCATTATCAGCAGGACTGCTACCCTAAGTATATCTCGCATTGGTCATAATTTCTGCTACAGTCCGTCACCTTACATGAGGCATTTGCAACCAAGCACATTACTTCCACTTGCAGTGATGTCATGGTAAGAGTGGCAACTGCTAGACCAAAACAATGAGCCAATGTCCTGCTGTTATTATGAGGTTGTCCAGTGTCTGTCATTCCGGGCTGTCATGACTGAATGACAAGCCTTCAACACAGAGCAAATGCATCCATGTTTCACATGTGTGTGGATAATACCGAGGTCGCATTACCTATATAGCCGCATTCCAAGGCAAATGTCCTACACACAGAAGTAACACCCTGACACCTACAAGACAATTGCATTGGATGCTTATGCTAACCAGTGCTAGATGTGTGGATTTAGTAATCCATTTGCTCAATGTAGAACCTACAATGGGGAATACTGACATCTGTGTAGTGAGGAACACCTGGCTGAAGGCTCTGTAGTGCACAATTGCACTACCACCATATAACTCAGATCCAGACATGTGGGCCATAACAGTAGTATGGACCTTTCCGGGTGGTGGTGTACACATATTCATAAAGGCTACTCACATGTAACGACCACTACTCTGACATAACACATCACAGATGAGTCAGGTACAGGTGAGAGTGGCAAATGCTGCATTCTAGGCTGTATCCTCATATACATCCACCACCTTGTCCCCAGACTACCCACACACATCCATATGTGGTATGACATAGTATGGTAGACCACCAGATAACCCTTGATTGGTGGACTGTACCTAGGCCTACATCAACTGTGCAAAGTACCCATGTACAGACACAGCTGCATAATGTGTTATGCAATGCAATAATACCACTGTTTGTAACCAGCTCAGTGGTACACATAGCAGGGTCCCTCAGATGTTGTCAGCATTAACGTGGTTGACTGTTGCTGTACATCAGTAAACAACACCCTCATGGTTGGATATGACCTATCTGTACCTGCCCTGGATTTGTACATCCCACACTCATACAACATAAATGACATTACCATAGCTTTTGTTATCCTTTCTACATACAGGTGGCTACAGTCATTACACACATGCACATGGCAGGTAGCATACTAACAGTACATAAGGTTTGATATCTATGTTAACAGAGGAAATATTCCCTCTCTACTGATCACCCATGACACCTATCATATCATATAAAACCCCATGTGGCATGTATGTCTTTAGACATGTCCACCTAATGCAATGCCTACAAACATACCCAAATAACAGGATCATAAAACCTACACAAGGCCTGTACTGACAGACTCAGGGGAAATCCAGCTCTGCTCTGTATGTTCCTGAGTAGTCACAGGTGATACAGCCATGTGTGGCCGCAGCTCCTACATATACCCCATGTCAACAATTGCAAGCCATGCATGCTGTGTGCTGTCTGGACATTATCCTTAGTACCACAATAGCCAGTACATGCTGGGGTGAGATGTTTACAAGCCACAGACCTCGCACATGCTTGAATGAGTGTACTGCCTAGCTCTAACAGAGCACATTGCTGGCACTCTTCCAGTAAACATGAGGTGTATGTGGTAATATGATGTGCTCACTATTGACCATTATAGTGCCCTGGCTTCACCATGGCACTGTCGAGTTACAGTTTGTAGGAGCATGACATGGAATAATGCTGTGTGTGTCTCGCTGATATGTGCTGTTGTCATATATATACACTTGGCTACTCGGTGAAGGTGGTGGTGCCCTACCAGTACATGAATACAACATCCATTATGGTGTAATGCTTGGCTATGTTTCACACATGGTGTGGGGAATGTGAGGAATGTATCCTCTTGACCTGTTAGTGCACTTACTGATGTAGACCACATATGAGTACATGTACTGATGTTTGTATAGATTCCATGTGTGTGCAGTGTCTGATGTCTGAAGGTGACTGTTGTCTTAGTACATCATGCTGTTGCAATACAGCCTCAACATTGCCAACTGTATATGGTGATATGCTCTAAGTACAGTAAGCCATACATGAGATATGGACAGATGTTTGGACATGACTACTAAGTGGTGGGGCTTCTTTGCAGATGAATGATTACTGAGGACAGCTCACTGGTGTGTTACAACCAGTCCTACAATAACCTGTGTAACTGCTAAGGTCAGGTTTTGTTAATTGAAGTGGAAGACAGACAATGTAGAATGTTGTAAGGGTGACACTGAAAGCAAACCTCATGACACCTGTAACAGTAATACCTCCCCTGTGCATATATTGTGCATATATCAGCACAGTTGGCAACGGAAGGAATCAGTAAGCTTTGTACTGCATGCGATAGTGCTGTACTTCTGTAATACCTATAATGACATAGGCAGGTGTTTGATTCACAGTACTGGCATGTGGGGGTATGAATGTGTCCATATATGTCACATATGGTTGGGAATACATCCCACATGTTATCACTCTCCTGAACACTGTTGTTGGCACCAGTACAGAGTGAAGTGTAGAAAGAAAGGCATAGGCAGGTGGTTGAACCTCACACATGTAAAGTGTTTGTATGTGTGTGACATAGGTGTATATCTTTGTGAATGCCACAGTGTGTGTGTGTGTGTGTGTGTGTGTGTGTGTGTGTGTGTGTGTGTGTGTGTGTGTGTGTGTGTGTGTGTGTGGCTGTCCGTGTGTATGGCTGTCTGGTCCCAGGAGTAATGCTGTATTTTACCATAGTGAAATGTTAATGCCCCTCCCCCCATCCACTCAGTGCAATCTAGCATCCCTGTTGATATCATCAATCATAGACAGGCATTCTAACCATCTGTTAATGTGTACACCCTGAGGTGTGACCTGTTGTTACATAGCCTACTGATGGAACCCCCTACCCACATACACTCACTGCACTGTAGTATCCCTATTGATGTCCTCGATCTTAGGCCATTCTGACTACCTGTACATGTGTAATCTCTGTGGTGCGTCTTGTAATTGCGTAATACTATAATGATGATATGCACATAGGCAGGGGTTCTCATCCGAACACTGACAACTGTGTGTGTGTGTGTGTGTGTGTGTGTGTGTGTGTGTGTGTGTGTGTGTGTGTGTGTGTGTGTGTGTGTGTGTGTGTCAGAGTGTGTGTCTGTGTTTGTGAATCCCTGAGTGTGTGGGTGTGTCTGTGTTTGCATGGTGTCATGGCAGTGAGTATTACTGCTTACCAATGAGAAGCCACTATTTCCACTGGCCTTTACCCTTGTCATCCGGCATACCACTCTTTTACCTCCTCCTCGCTCCAGGTAGCTATACCTGTGATGTTACCCACTATGGATGTGATGGCTCTCAACACAGTAGCTTACTACACAGCTATCATGCTCTTGGATCATTAGAATTGTAAACATAATTGAAACATGGGAGAATATAACTGTGATGTGGAAGCTACAAAGTGCATGCAGGTATTGTCATACTGACCTGTGGGTAATCAACATGTATATATGGGACACTAACTGCAAACACTGACATCCCCTGGCACATGCAACTACATCTGAAAGAGGAAGGCAGAACGTCAAGATCAACATGCTGTTGTTACACATGATACATACTGTCAAACGTACAAAATGCATTCTAAAACTGTAATACATGGTATGTCTGATGCCTTTCAACACTACTCAACAATATAAATCTACAATTGTCTACCTAGTATGTTCACCCTGTGCATTATCACAGCGTCCGGCCACGGCCATGTAACCTGCACCTTCCAGGGGTTGCACAGGCACTACCAGGCAGAGGTCCAGATTGGGAACTGTCTGATGACACATGTCCACTGAAATTGTGTCCCTGTTGGGACCATCCAGGACCACATGTACATGGCCTGCTGTGTCCTGGTGTGGACTGCACAGCACCAGCCGCACTGCTGCTGCTACCACCACTATGGGAGCAGGCATGTGCAGTAGCATGTTCACATAGACCTTCAACAGGTGATGTAGCTGACCTACATCCACGTACCTGACGCCTCACTCCCACCAGATGTTTCAGCACAGACATTTCATGCTCGAGGATTGACATGCCACGGTCAAGGACTCCCACCATGTCACCCAATTGTCTATCCAAAACATCTGCAAGATGATGGTGAGCATTTGCAAGTGCCTGGATGTTGTCAGTTAATGAACAGACAGCAGCCCTCTGAAGCCTCAGACCTTCTCTGTTGTGCCATTCAGCACATGCCTGTGCCTCCATTACAGCCTGAAACATGCGTCTGGTGACTCCAGCTGATGTGCTTTGTCTCGCAGGGGCATGTTGGCCAGTGGTCCTCCTATGAGCAGCGATGGCCACATCACCAGTCAGTTGACTGGGATCATGCTGTGCAGGCACACCTTCCATAGTCTCCACACTTCCCTGTTCCATGCTACCACCCACCAACTGTCCTTCCTCTATGGCCAGTGGTGATGGGGTATGTGTAGGCAGGGGAACTGTATGCGAGGATGAGGGGGAGACAGGTGGAATGGCACCCAATGGCACAGATTCAGCCCCTGACAACCCTGCCTGTGCCTCAATCATACTATTATCATCACTGCTAGAGTCTGTGGGAACACTGACATCAGGTGGACCGCAAGAGGGCAATGCACCTACATCAAAACCTGTGAGGGGAAGACAAGAACTGTATATTACAAGTTATACCAGACACACACGCACACGCACACAGACAGACAGACACACAGACACACACGCTACATGCAGATGATATGGCCGATGGCATTCAGCTTAGACAATGATAGTTTCAGCTTAGACAATTATAGTGGTAGTTTTCATACATCCCTGAGTTGCACACAACAGCATGCATGTGTTATAGCAGACGGCATGCACATTACACAATTATAGTGGTGGTTAGCATACATACCTGTATTGCACCATTTGTGTTAGTAGCCTATGCCCCATACCTGCAACACAATGCATGCACTTTGCACTATTGCACCGCACTGCCATGGTGTGTGCAACATACACCACATGTTGACAGACCATTGCTGACCTTTGTACATCTGCCACTGCCGCCACTATGTGTGAGGACATGAGCAGTAGGGTATTTCAACTGCATATTATGTTTGCCTGAGCCCTAGCTTGCATATCTCCCCCAAAGCAGTGCATGTCTGTTCAACAATATTCTGCCTACCCCTGAGCTGTGTCTAGACATTGTGCATGTGGCTGTACACACATGTTTGACATGGCTGTCCTTACTTTGCAATGGTGCCACAGACCAGCAGAGGTTTACAGTACACCGGCCTGCTGTGTGGCGTATGACCTTCCCAATCGCATGTAGTATGACATGTCTTCTGCTGATGTGTTGAATGACATGCATACATGTGTAACACAATGGTGTCCTTTCCAATCTACAGTACAGTAATGATGTCCCAATGCAGGGATGTGTTATGCTAACATGGGCCTTCAGCTGATGCAACGTTGTCTATCCACCCTACAAATATGCAGGGACATACTGCACATTGAGCTGATGTGCATAGCCATTGCAGGGCATCATGTGGCTTCACAATTGCTATACAGTGTGAGCTACTGACACAGTTCATAGCCATGACTATGTTCACATACAATACATATCTAATGTGGAATGTGACCCATGTCACTGAGGTGTATGCACACTAAACCCTAATGTGGAATGTGTGACACAGGTCACAGAAGGGTATATGGATGACACCCCTGCACATCTGCAACCATATTACTGATGCCTGGCAACTATGCCCACACATGGCTAACTTAGCAGTACTCTATGTCCCACATGCCATCTGTGTACCTCACACACATGAGGTGCAGGCATGACAGTGGTGTCTGACACCAGCAAGGTGAATGTACTGTATCTGTGGCCTGATGTGGTTGTATGTGTATGTTGTGCAACACATGTATGTATTTGGATACTGTATAGGTGAATGCTTTCATGTCGTGACACACTCAAGATGTTCAAGACATGTTATGTGGTGGTTTCATGTTATGCCTACACAAGCTGTGCACAGGCCTGTATGATGTTTAGTGTTTCACATCTACAGTATCACCGTTACACAAAGGCCATAGTTGTATTGTGTCGAGCCAATGTACAACAGGGTGTACACACATGTACATCACTTCTACTGTGTGTGTTGCTTCATGTCTCTGGCCATCCTCCATGGACCTGTGTACACATGTTCTGTAAATTGGTTGTGATGGCCATCTTATTTCACATATCAGTGCTATCCCATATGACATACACCCATATATGTCATATGCTCCACTGAGGACAGGGTTATGCAGACAAAGGGTGGTATGTATGGGATGTGAGACCTGTTTTGCAGGATAGTTGAGCAGTGTTGCAGTCAGCTCACTACATGTCATGGACATGTCAGTTAGCACATGATATTGTGTGACATTCATAGCAAGGGTATAATCCACAAGGGTGTATCCTGTGGGCAGGTCATACTCCAGCTCCAACACATTTAGAGTGTGTACACACATATGCTCTCTGTACAGTACTGTTCGTATTCCCAACATGTGTAATGCTGATATGTAGTATCTGTCCCTATAGTGAAACACACCTCCACCATTGTATTCACTGTTGTCCATACATCTGGCAATGACAGTTTTGAAGGTTTAGTGTAGGTGTTTCATATAGTCTTCAATTGTTTCACATGGGTAAACACTGTGATGCATTGCAGGACTGACCAGTGTCCATTAACAGGACCACCATACATTATGTGTACGTGTGCTATGGCAGATTGCATGCAATTAATATGTTCTGTGTATTATCAAGCCTGGTAAATAATAACAATCTCACCTGACACAGGCTGCTGTTGCTGAAAAATGCCAGAGGTACCTAAACAGGAGTGCCACAGCAGTAATATCATTATCCACACCTGTGTGACAGCTACAGGGTACAATGCCCATGTTAGCACATAAGCCAGTACAATACACTATACTATGGAGTATGCACATCTGTGCATACATAGAGTAGCAGACTATAGTATGTGGCATATGTGAATACATGACTTGCATATGATGTTAAATTACATATTGTACAGTAGCACATGTAACTATGTGAAATATAGCCGTGTTATATATGCAGTAGTGACTTACCAGGCAACTCCAGGCTCGGTAGATGAGAGACACCCACCTCCACAATATCAGCTAAAGCTTGTGGATGGAGGTCTGCAGGTGTCCCCAGGTTGGCCAGTAGCTCCTTGGTACATGTGAGTGGGGGCTGGGTGAGTGGCCCCCCACCTGTTGCATCTTGTTCCCTGGCAATTGCATTAGCATGCTGTTTCACCCATCTTATGAGGTCAGTGTAGTATCAGCGCACCTGCTGATAGGTGCAATTGTGACTGCCAACATCATTTACCCTTCTGCAGAGTTCCTCCCACAAGGCATCCCACTGCTGTGCATCCTGTGGCACATGACTGAAGAGTGTTGTATGGTTGTCGAGGAGGTATGGGACGAGGTCCTCATCCTCCAAGTAGCCATACACTGGCAGTCTGCTACATGGCATACCTGGAAGACATAATGATGGAGACAGGTCACAGTAACTCACAGAGAAGTACAGCAGTACAGCTGAACATACATGTGTATCACATTTATTATGATTACAAATATGTCTTTGCAAATCTACATGACACTAACACCACTGACATGTATAAGTCGTACACATTTGACACTTACTGGTGATGTGATGTTATAGCCATATATGTTTGTGTCATGTGATGATATTGCTTATACACCATGTGGATGTTGTCTTGATGTGGGCATGTCTGTTTGCCTGTACTGGTGTTTTTACCTATCAGCACATGCCTGGATATGTTCACATTAATGCAATTGACCTTAATGCTGTGTATATGTCACATATATAGTCATACATGGCCATTAGGGACATGACCTGTGACCCTGCAGACTTGCGAGCATGTATGTGTTTTGCCATATACATCTACATGGCACTGTACAGCTGTGTAGTATCCTGCCATGTATTGCCTGTGTTACACATGTGTAACACATGGGACAATAGCTAGTCTGATGGTATGTGCAGGGTTGGATATCAACTATAGCATGTATGGTCATTGTGATTTAATATTCTATATGGCCTGGGCCATTTATGAGCCTAGGCAGACAGGTTACCTAGCTGTAGGCAACAGACAAGTAAGTTTCAGCGGCCAGTTCAAGCAGTGCCACAGAACTGATCAACAGGGTTACTGATATATTTGGCATGCAGTCATCACACCATGTCACAAAGAGGGGAGATGTGCAGCTTCGCAGGACAGGGATGCATAGTATGGCAAGAGTATGTTAAGTGTATGGGACAGGGATCTGTCGGGCATGCTGTGATCCTTGTACTAGAAAGGTGAATGTCCATGAAGTATGTGTTTATTTGGGATCAGGATGTGTTAAGTGTAGCATGTCCAACACCTCTGGGTTGGACATGGCTTTATTCAGGGTAGGCTGCATGCTACATAGTGCAGCTAGGGATTGGGAAGGACAGTGTAGGCCATCTACACATGGGCAATAACCCTTAAAGGAAATATATGATCTATTATGGGTCACATGGGTGTTGAGCATAGCTGAGCAATTATCTCTATATTCCTGGATGGCACCCTGTCATGATTAGGGGTGCCACATATGACTACCTGTCTGGTGTGGTGAAGTAACTATCAAAGGAAAGAGTACTGTCCAGCTGCATCCATTACACACAGTTGCCATTATGTTGACTGCTGCCTAGGTGGTAGTTCATGGGTACAGGGTTTTAACATAGGGGATGACAATGCAATACTTAGCTGTCAGATTGTGGCCATACGTCACACACCACACATCTGACACACTAAGGCCCTTCTGTATGTTGAACGCAGCACACATTGAGTCGACTATTGCTCCTTGTTTATAGTCATTTGCAAACATCAATAGGCTGATACCTTCTGTGTTAGTCTGTGTGGTATAGATAACAAAGAGGGGGAGTACCAGGAATTAACCCTGTATTACTGTGGCTGGCACTGGTTTGATGTGAGTGTATTAGTCAGACACTGTCTGTAGTGTTGGTTCTGCCAGCATTCCAGTTGCCAACCACTCCTGTGACATAGGAATATACACCTAGTTTACTGAGTGTAGCTGGAACACAGTATGGGTGATGGTGTCTTATGACCTGGCAAGATCATGATATACAGTGTGAATCAACCCTACTGTCATCTACATCTGTACCAAGTACATCAAATATGTTGATCACGGTTCATGGCCTTACAGACCAGACTCAGCAGGGTAGTTGTGCACTATTTCCCATTATCAATGGTGTCTCCCCCTTTGTGGGGTGTGATAACTGTTGCTGTGCACCACTCATTGTGTAAATCCAAAATGCAACAAACAAACCGTTGAAAAAACAAAAATCCAATAGTAAGCAGAGTCCATGAAACAAAAGCTGTTAAATATTTATTACTTGTAAAAATGAAGCGCTTTTCGTTGACATCAATGAAAAGTGCTTCATTTTTACAAGTAATAAATATTTAACAGCTTTTGGTTCACGGACTCTGCTTGCCATTCAGTGTGTACACAGCCTGACATGGAGCTATGATTGAACATGATGTGTATGTGGACAGCTGAATGTTCTTACATTTGTGTAGGATACACGCTGGGATGTTGACAGGTCCCATGAAAGCTGTATGTATGGCTTTAGAGAGTGCAGCTTGTACCTGCATAGTCGTTATTACAAAGGCCCTGTAGTGTACATGGATATATTACTAAGTGTACCTGTTGGGGGGGGGTTTAGGTTCTCCAAGACTTTATCTGGATGAACGGGTGCTATTTCTGTAGATGCAGTACTTCCCATGCAATAGTGCTGTGTAACAGGCCTTGTCGTTGCCATTACGATTAATGACACAGCTATAGAATGCTCTGTGCTTGGCCTCATAATACGTGGCTGATTAGTTTCACAGTAGCTTTGTGTGGTTTTATATGGTGTATCTGCATCTTACTGAGGCAGACCAGGGATCACCTACACTCATGCAACAGTTACTACCTTCTGTGGTACAGTTTAATGCATGGTACCACCAGTTTGCCTTCTTGTTTGTGTTGGGTTGAATCCTGGTTCTGTTTCAGTGGCACAATCACTGCACATATGTGACTGCTTAAGGTTCATTTTTGTAGGATTCAGCATTTGCACATACATTGTCCATCTGCATGGGTGCCATGACAGTCACCACTCTGTTCTTATGAAACATAACACTGGCATTGGAGACTAACTATGTGTAGCATACTGTTAGTCCTGTTTGTGTTTCTACTGTGATCCAGGTCAGTGGGGTCGATGGAATCCAACATGCATCGAGCACAGGTGTTGGTACATGAGGAGTCTTCCCAGTTCATAATGGAATAGTTGAGAGTAGCCATTATTATGGTCCTGTCTCAGATCTAATCTTCCCCACTACGGCACATTATGACAGTTGGGAAATTCATGGCCTAGTGGGTGATCTATCTCAAGGTGCAATTTGAATTCCACTTTGGCACAAAGGTAGTTGCTCAGCATAATGCATCTGAAGTTGTGCAAGTGCAACTAGCTTGGGGGTGTACTTATCCTTCAGGAATATGGACACACCTGCAGCCTGTGTGTTCCAATAAGGGATAATGGGCAAGAGGTGAGGTATGTGTTATAACATGGTCATACAGGTGTGCTTTCTGGAGCATTGAAACATGTCTCAGCTACTGCACAGATATGTTCTCCATGTTAGGGATTGACATATGTGTGTCCATATAGTGTTTCTGACATGTATCATTGTGTAGCGAGACCCACAGTTTATTGCTTGGCTGTCCCTGTAACAGCAGTGGACCTTCACTTGAACTGTGCATGATGAAGGCACTATAGGGGAAGCATGAGCCCTAGGCAGTATCCAGATTCCCAGGGGTGACAGTTGCAGGCCCTGTCTGGCAAAGCATCATGGTCTGTCAACCATGTTATTCCAGGCAGATAGATACTGGATACCCTTTGACTTGCACCACTACACTAGACAATTGTGGAATACAATCCTTTTGTCCCTGTACTGCAGTATCATTCTGGCCATTGGCAGAATGCTACCCAGGCCTTGGGACATACCTGCATGGGCTACAAGACCTGACAGTTCCTACATGTGTTTCCACGCAGTCCAAGCCACTGCATCACAGGTCCTGCACAACAATATGGAATATGCCAGAGCCATGTGTATAGTTCAAAAGGTGGTCTGGGTGTATGGGTATGTGGCTAATCATGGCAGACAGCCAGCTGACAGTATGTATGCCATCGTATAGGTTGGTGTGTAACATAGTGCTAGAGTTTGCTTTTACAAATGAGTACTGTTGGGCATGTTTCCAGTCACGTGTTCTGAGGTGTGGCACAGTTATGCAAACTATGTCATACAGTTTGTGTATTTCGATGTCTGTCTCTTCCTGCTTGGGGGGGGTCACTTGTTTGGCCAGATACTTAGAAGCATCTGTGAATGTGTGTGATTTCTGGTAGTGTGTGTGGGTGTCCTTACTGTGTTCTGATAAGGGCATGTGCTGGTTGTGTTGATGAGCTGCATGTGTTAACCTACACCTCATGACTGTCCAGTCCAGTCATGGCTGTAGACTGGGCTGCCTTCCAGCTTTCCTCTGTAGCTGCATCCCAAACAATGTGTGGGGCGTGATGTTAGGTGGGTTTGACAGTGTATATGGCATACAGATTACATTTCCCCAGGATGGCCACATACACAAAGCTGACATTAATAAACACCAGTAGCTGACTAGTGGACATGCCTATATGAGCATTCAGTACTACAAGTACCAAGTACTGTATTTAGTTTATGTATTGCCTATGAAGATGTTTTAGACAGTGATGCTCACATGTAAATATTTGTGTTATGGACGTGACAACACTGGCTATTACGGAAACATTGCAGCTACCTTTAGCAGCAATCCTCCTCTGAGGAGCACATCACATCCTGTTAGTTGATTACAGATGATGCAAGTGTCTACAGGTCTGTTTCCTTCTCTGGGTATATACTCACATATCCACCAGGACCATGAGCTCTGTTGGGCACAGACACCCACTGTCCAAACAGAGTCATGTATCAATAGACTCTGTTGCCACTGTCAACATGATCAGGATATAATCAGAAAGTGTGAGCCCTCACCTATGAAGCGGCTATTACACATGGGCAGCTGTCTCCTACATCTTACATTCCTACTGCAGATGTTACACTGGAGTTAAAGATGATATGCAACCTGTTTCATTACCAGTGCTGTTCACTACCTTACATACAGTATGTGCAAGTGACTGTTAGGTTGGCAATGAGAGGTTGGGCTACACAAAGTTGGTAGTTCAACCAGTGTGTCTCTACTGTCAATATCCACTATATGTAGGTGTGCACATAGCCATTTGGCCCAGCCCTGTAACAAGGGTCACTACACATTTGCATAACATGTACACATGCACAGCTGTTATTGCTTGCAAATGATACTAGAGAGGTCCAGCCCTGTAACAAGGGTCACTACACATTTGCATAACTATAAAAGGTTGCCTTGTCACACATTCAAACCATCTGTATCTACCTGTAGGACAGTACAAAACACTGAAACATGAACCAAAAACGAGTATTATACTAGTCAATAACACCTCCGATTACTAATCATATACAGATGTTATTGCTTGCAAATGATACTAGAGAGGTCCAGCCCTGTAACAAGGGTCACTACACATTTACATAACATGTACACATGCACAGCTGTTATTGCTTGCAAACGATACTAGAGAGGTCCAGCCCTGTAACAAGGGTCACTACACATTTGCATAGCATGTACATATGCATAGCTGTTATTGCTTGCAAACAATACTAGAGAGGTCCAGCCCTGTAACAAGGGTCACTACACATTTGCATAACATGTACACATGCACAACTGTTATTGCTTGCAAACGATAAATGAGAGGACCAACCCTGTAACAAGGGTCACTACACATTTGCTAACATGTACACATGCTCAGCTGTTATTGCTTGCAAACGATACTAGAGAGGTCCAGCTCTGTAACAAGGGTCACTACACATTTGCATAACATGTACACATGCACAGCTGTTATTGCTTGCAAATGATACTAGAGAAGTCAAGCCCAGTAACAAGGGTCACTACACATTTGCATAACATGTACACATGCACAGCTGTTATTGCTTGCAAACGATACTAGAGAGGTCCAGCCCTGTAACAAGGGTCACTACACATTTGCATAACATGTACACATGCACAGCTGTTATTGCTTGCAAATGATACTAGAGTGGACCAGCCCTGTAACAAGGGTCACTACACATGTACATAACATGTACACATGCACAGCTGTTATTGCTTGCAAACGATACTAGAGAGGACCAACCCTGTAACAAAGGTCACTACACATTTGCATAACATGTACACATGCACAGCTGTTATTGCTTGCAAATGACACTAGAGAGGACCAGCCCTGTAACAATGGTCACTACACATTTGCATAGCATGTACACATGCACAGCTGTTACTGCTTGCAAACGATACTAGAGAGGTGGATATTCCATGTGTTATGTGCATGGATAGTTACCTGCCTCTTCCAATTATCTTTGCTATCATGCTGCTAAACCTTGAGATGAATACAAATGATATGTATCCTGTTATTGAGCATTGTAATCGCCAATAGACATAACTACTGTTTGCATAACATAACAGAACTACTATGTAGAATAGAATACAGATCTGCCTAAAATACTGTACATTACACAGTTATTGGCACAATATCCCACAATGCACACCATATTTGCATGATAAGCCCACCTTTAACATGTTCATCTTACTTATAAACCCATACATATGTCGACTGTTACAATATATCGACATTTACTATCCCTTGTTATAGCACATACTTGTTGGACCAATCCTGACACTGACAGTGGCTGGAAGCGAATTGGTGGGTTCCAAGCCCATATCATCCCTTATGGTGTATGCGGAGTTTGCCGTGTGACCTACAGCAGTACACACAAAGAATACTACAAGCATTACTACTGCTCAACAATACATCACTACAAGATAGCTATTTCCACTACATGCATTGATTACACTGTAATACTTACAGTACAGGTACTACATACACAGACATACTACATGTTATACATACCTTCTTAGTAATCGGAGGTGTTATTGACTAGTATAATACTCATTTTTGGTTCATCTTTCAGTGTTTTGTACTGTCCTACAGGTAGATACAGATGATCTGAATGTGTGACAAGGCAACTTTTTATAGTTACAGATCAGTAACGTGCTATCCCAATAACCAATTAGTGTTCCTAAGTAGATAATTACATGCACATCAGCTGCACTGCTACTGCCTTAGCCAATACCATGGCAACAGTGGAGTATAATTGAGTACTCCACTTGGGCGTTGTCCCTTTGCCTTACTTGTGAGGAAGACAGCGTAGAAGTGTTGTTTGGAATCTACTGCACAGCTGTATAGAGACAAATAGTAATATATTGTGTGTAATGCCTAGAGGATTTTGTCTAAATGTGAGTACTGCTGTTATATTTCTGAACATTGCTACTTGTGCAGGGTTTGTCTGTACCTAATACTTCTGCATATTTTTCAGTCTGGCCAGGATGTTTGGCCAGCTCAAGGCTGCATAGCTATGCATATAAGGTTAGGGGGTTTACAGTGTGCTTACCAGACATATTTAGTTTGGTGTTACTGTGTATCATACTGTGCTGATAATCAGTACTCTGTAACACTTTCTGGTGTATGGACCTTTCAACCCTCTGAAACGGGATTAGTTCATACAAACCCTGTTACATCAGCACCTGTTCAATTGTATAATGGCAACTATTTCACATAGGGTCATGTTAGTGTGTCTGTGTCCAGGTATGTTAAGGTTTCAGCAGATGTTGTACAGTAGTTGAATAATTGGTTATGGTATGACAGTATGTATTGATGTAATTATTTTGGTTGTGGGGTAGATGTTGGTGGGTGTGCATAGCACATGCAGGTGTGTAGGAACCCCTTTTATACAACGTCTATATGTGTGTGGCTGTTCTTTCCCTATGTGAACACCTATCTCTTAGTGGACTAATACTATGGTAATTGCAGGCTGATTTATTAAGGCACTATTAAATGCTTCCTGTATAGCATGCAAGGTACTGTTAGTCCTTGAATCCTTTTGGCAATACATCAGAATGTAATAA
>NC_056746.1:1165832800-1165885300 GCF_019279795.1 Protopterus annectens | reverse complement strand
CTAACTACATTAGGCATAGCCCCTCACTGACACAATTCAAGGGAAACCTTGTTGTGTGAATGGGTAACAGAATATACACCCCCTGGGATCATGTGTCCCAGAACCATACAGCCAGGGGATGGGGGAGCCTGTCCAGTTTGATAGCTGTGAGACCTATTGGGGGAATTGAATGGTGTTGAATTGTCACATTAACATGCCCTCTTTAGATCACTAAGTGACCCTATCACCCTCCACAACCCAGTCTTCAACAGCTTCCAGCAACTCTGCCTGGAATTGCTTCACTGGCTATGCTTGACAGAGGCTCAGTTACTTCATCAATGGTGCGAGGAAAGCTAACACACTGTAGCTATGCTTCTAATTGTCCTTGAGCAGATAGGTAGTAGGCTATCTGTGAACCTCTAAAGTGCAGGCCATCACAGCCATAATATGTGAATAAACAGACCTTCAGATCACAATATACAGTGAGAAATCACAATGTAGTCAGGAAACAGTTAAGTACAGCAAGAACATACAGAACACTGATACTCAGTCACTCCAAAAGTCTATTTTGGAAGCTAGAAGACTTGTATAAGTTTAAGGCTTTCTATTGCTTACCAGTAGGTTACCTACAGGAGAGTTTAAAAACAATCACAGATGGGGAACATGCATGCAACGATACCATACCGGCCTATGTGTCAGCCTTAGACTTTGGAATACTGGCCAAGGCTATTGGGCCTCCATGGTGCCTTGTTTAGGAGAGTCTCAAAGGTGAATACCAGCTCCGTAAACAGCACAATAGCAGATTCAATGAGGGTTATGCTACTCAACACCAGGGGTTGTGATCACATTATGCATGCACTCGCAGCACTCCTCATGATGGACAACATCAACATCTGTGCAGCAACTGAGATATGTCTTAAGGCTCCTGAGAGCATACCAGCACTACCAGACTATAACCCATACCACACATTTCAGCCACAGAACATGGACTGACAGACATGGAGGGGCTGTATCCATATTCATAAGGGATACCTATACCTCCAGTTAGTGGGGCAGTATGATACCTCTGAGATCATCCATGTGCAGCTAACATCAGCCATAACTGCAATGTAAACTGTGGCTTGCTACAGATCACCCTCCGTGACCCAGAACCACCACTCCACCTACCTGGAGACAGTGGAGAACATGACAGTCCTAATGCACACCCTGGCATGGGTCGATATCAACTACCATAACATTAACTGGGAAACTTACTCTGGTACTCACTTCCATGCCCAGCGCTTCCTGGAATTTATCACCTCATATGCCCTGTATCAGGTGGTAACCCCCCTAACGTGGGGTGGAAACAACTAGAAGTGATCATCACCAACATGGGTAACAGGTGCACTACAGTTAAGGTTAACCGGTCACTGGTTAGATATGACCATGAACTATTCACTGTTTCCACACCCATGCATCTCCCCCACCCATGGATACCACAGTGTATACCTTTCCTACAGATAAATTTACACTACTAGTGACAGGGGTGGGGGGTTTCACAGCCCCCATGCTAAAGGCAAACACTGCTCAAGATACAGACAGGTTTTCAAATGCAGTCTATAAGCACCTACATGGATGTATGGATCGTGCCATCACTGGTAAACCAAGACTCACTCCTCCTAGACAAGGACACCGGTCTGGTGGACCTCTGCAATAAACAGGCTATAGTACAGAAGTAGGGCAGTGTTCCAGACAAACAGCAAATCCCACGAAGGGCAGACATCCGTGACCACTATTAGTATGATATGTAGGTCCCTCATGACATCATCCAAGGCTAACATCAGCAGAAGAATACGCAAGGATTCAAAAGATAACCACAAAGCCTTCTTTGGCTATGTCAAGGATCTATGTGGTGACACACAGATTTGCACTGTGCAGTGAAATATAGCACAAAATATGCTGACACTACTGATATCGCCAGCATCCTTGCAGATATATTCAGTGCATACTTCACCCCCTAAAGAGCCCACAACACTACCCAAAAGGTACAGTATCCCACACATCAGAGACACACAGGTGGAAATGGCCCTCTCTAACAGTAGAGCACAGTATCAATGGAGGCAGATGTTGTCCCAGACTGCATCTTGCAAACTGTACAAGACAACCTGCCCCCCACCTAATTAAGCTTTCCTACCTCAGCCTCTCCACAGGCTACATGCCCAAAAAATGGAGCGTGGCAATGGTTATTCCACTCCATCAAGGTGGAATCACAACTGACCATAGTAACTACCACCCCATAAGCCTGACTAGCCTGGTCTGCAATGGTATGGTTCACATCCTCATGGCACTCATTAACAAAGATATTGGTAACCTCCGAACACGTGACCCAACCCAGGTCAGCTTGGTTGAGTGCAGTTCATGCCTACTGAACCTGTTTGATGTCTTACATACAGTCAACAAGACGTTAGATGATGGGGGAGGTGGTTCACACATACTACCTGGACCCCGCTAAGGCTTTTGACACCATGCCCCACTCAAGTATTATTGATAAAAACACCAGCCTGTACATACAACCATACATCACAGGTTGGGTTGCCAACAGGCTTACACATAGAACCCACATGGTATGACTATCGGTCTCCAGGTCCAACTCTTGACCAGTCACGACTGGTGTCCCACAAGACTCAATCCTGGGAGCCCTACTGTTTGGCATATATGTCTCAGAGGTACAGGGAAACACAGGTGGACTATGGCAGATCATGTTTGGCAATGACTGCAAACTGGAAACCATGATTGATAGTCCAGCTGACACAGACATCCCTCAAGGGGCCTCACACAGAACGTCAAAGGGTGTCAAAGTCACGGCCTCCAGCCAAGTGCCACTAACTGCATGATCATTCCATTGTGGAATTGGCACCCTCATATTAACAAATAAGTGGCAGCCACTTTAATATGGACAAGGTAATGGGGTATCTGGGGAGTAAGGTAGATAGTGATCTCCCCTTTGACAATCATATCTCCACAGTAGTTAGGACATCCTTCTATGTAGGCCATCTGTTTACTAAAGGATTCCCATCTAGACATACTGGGGTTATATTGCTCTTTTACTCATCACTCATCAATCCCATCATAGGGTATAATAACCCCTGTGGGATGTACCTCAGAAGACACATCCAACAGCTGGGAGGTCCACGAATGTAACTCGCCAAGAGGAATACTGGCCTCCAACATATGGCCTATGCAGCCAGACTGAATAAACTCCTGCTTTACTCAGTGGCATCTCGTTTACCCAGAGATGATCTCTGCTGGCCAACACAGCCATGTCGAACTCATCAGGCTTGATGGATATGCTCCACCTATGGGAATCCATGTCACAACGAGTCACACACTGTAGTGAGCTGAACCTTGCCACAACAATAACTGGAAGATGCTGGAGGGACAGCTTCCTGTCACAGGCACTCCCCATACTTTGGGACAACATCCCTAACTACATTATACAGAGCCCCTCACTAACACTCTGCAAGAGAAACCTTGAAGAGTGGATGGGGAACAGTAGATGCACCCCAGGGATCCCGTCATTGGCTCTGCTCCACAGAGGGACAGTTAATGAATCAATGGGGTGGCAAAAGCTGACACAATTTGGCTGGACTTATGAATGGCTTCTGGCAGTTGGCCAAGTACCTACCTATGAATCTATACATACAGTATCTGCATATGCTGATAGCTTAATTTACTGTTCAGGTGTTGACTTAACTTGTGCCAATGGCTGTTGTGTGTGCAATAGTTGAGGGCTGCCTATGTTGGATGCACACAGCAGACTGCCTATACATGACAATTTACAGGTAGTCTTGTGTGTGTGCCATCCATTTTTACTGTGTGTGCAGGTGGAGAAAGGTGTCAGTCCCTAAGTGTCTACTCTGTCAGTGTGTGTACTATAAGTTCCCTCTTTACCAAGGCATGGGCATATTGGGCATGCCTCCGTCTGCCTACTGGGGCTGGCTCAGGGTGTTCATGGTCTGAGTACCTCTGTGCCTGTGGGGCCCTAGGCAATGGTGGTGGGCTGTGTGGGCCTTCACCATTCTGTCCCTGTTGCAGCTGTTTCTGTAGGACCATATTGTGTAGCATGGCACACACTATGAAAATGTGGGCACATGTGCCTAGAGAGTACTGCAAGGCTCCACCAGATATGTCCAAGCAACGGAACTGTGATTTCAGCATCCCAAACACATGCTCTATGATGATTCTGGTTTATGCTTGTGCCTCATTATAGTGTTCCTGCATGGGTGTGTGTGCATTTCTGATGGGAGTCATCATCCACGGTTCCAGTGCATAGCCAGCATCCCCCACCAGGTGGCCATTTGGGATGTCCACCCTAGCAAATAACAGATACAGCTGTGAGGTATGCCAGATGTGGGAGTCGTGATAGCTTCCAGGGCTGCCAGCACACACATCCATGATAATGCCTTGGGCATTGCACACGACCTGGCAGTTGACGGAGAGGTATCCCTTGTGGTTTATGTATCGCCTACCCTGCTCACCGGGTAGTGACTTGATGTGTATGTGCGTGCAGTCTATTGCACCCAGTACCTCCGGGTATTCTGCCACACGGTGGAAGAGACGCATATTGCTGGCCAACTCCTCCTGCATTCGTGGGAAGTATATGTGCTCATTGGCATGTGGTAACATGTCATCCAGGAAATGGTGTAGTACCCTGGATGCTGATGCCTGTGAGATCCCCATGATATCCCCAGTTGGTCTTTGAAAGGTACCTGTAACTAGTATTCTTAGGCTTACACATACCTTTGTATCCACTGGGATGGGTTCCCCTCTGTTTGTTCTGGCTCTGAGGCGTGGCTGGCACAGCTCCACAAGTTGCTGTAGGATGTCCCTGTCCACCCTGTAATGCTCTACTATCTCCAGATCATGTAGCCCCTGGTAGGTTACCCTGGGTCTGAACACTCTCCTCCTCCTCTGGTGCCTGAGGTGGTCGTGTGCATCATCCTCCACACCACCATCAGTCTCCAACACATGCTGGTGGATCAAAGCTATGGCAGCCCCTAACATGTACATAATAAAACTTCCCTGTCTGTATACACCACTGGTGCAGAGTGTATGGGAATACACAAATGTGTGTGAGGTGCTTTCACACTTTATAGTATTGTGCTATGGATGCTGCTGTCAGTGGGTGTGTATGAGCTATTCCAGCTGCAGCATGTCTTAATTATGGGCTATGCAATGAGTACTGCAAGTGTGGGGCCTTTACTGTGGAGATCTACTTGCCTGCCTTGATGAATCTGTTGCCCTTTAATTCACTTTTAGACCTGGATCCCCTCCCATTATCAGGCATGCATCCACCTGCCATCTTTCTTGTTTTGTACTTTCCCTACCCAGTCATAGCAAAATGTGCCTTGTAGCTGATATACTGCAAATCAGCTTTGTTCTGCTTTGACACTTTGCTGTTTTCTTTGCAGTACAGCCCCTCCCCTTTCCTGTTCTGCAGATAGCTGTTTGCAGCCTTGTTAGCTGTTGTCAATGGCCCACTGTAGGCTCCTAGGTGTTAATTAGTCATTTGTCCCCCAATTTCACCGCTGCAGCATTTCCTTATTTCTTTCCTATATCCTTCTTGTTTCAGCTGCATTGCGAGCCTCGCATACCCATTTACCGGGTTTACATGCGTTTTCATCTCCGTTCACATGGATACTGGGTTACCTTGTGTACTCTCAGCTAAGCATAGTTATGGCCAATTTGACACACCCCTATCCTGCAGCTTTGCCTAGCTAGGGGAAAACCGGTTTAGCAATGCTCCAATGTGCTTACAGCAATGGCAATACACCCCTCTCTTGGTGTCATCTTTATCTCAAGGGCACACCTCAGTGTTATAACGCCACGCTGTGAGGTGCATCCTTACACCAGCAGGGAATCTGCGATTCACTATTACTCCTCTCATTTGCATGGCAATGCCTACTAATTCCTAGCTACTGCACATAACACTGTCACTGCCCCTTAGCAACCCTTGCACCATAAGTATGGTGTAGCATGCCTGCCACTGACTATTATGGGGAAATCATGATATGTGTTTCATTGCGGTTTTATTCTATATTTTTATATATTCCTTGTGATCCTCTTTGCGCACCGCTGCCCTGTGCTTCCACGTCGTGATTGTGCCACTATATATATTAAATGTTAATTTTATATTTTGTACATGCTTTTTGTGCCAATGGCTATATATTTAGCCATTGGCATATATTAACAATATAATAGGTTCATAGGTTCATAAGTTGGTACTAGGCTATCGACCATAGGGCCTATGCAAGCCTAGCCATAACAATTCCCTGGATATTTCTTCCCACAATATTTATAGGTTCATAGGTTGGTACTAGGCTATCGGCCCTAGGGCCTATGCAAGCCTAACCATAACAATTCCTTGGATATTTCTTTCCACAATATTTATAGGTTCATAGGTTGGTACTAGGCATGTGTTTGTTTGGCTGTCATGGCTCTGATTTTATGTTTGCAAAAATGTAAACCGTTTTCTACGGTTTACATTTCTGCATGCTTACACTATGCCTGCACCACTTCCTGAATCGCTACATACCTTCATTTGCATGCTACACTGCTGCAGATGGGGTAATTAGCATACAAGGCTCGGGAGTTGTGCGGGCGTAGAGTACGCAGGTGGTGCACATGGAAACAGCTTGTACCTGAATGGCTCGGCGGCCATATTTGGTGTTAGAACGCAGACGCTACTCCTGCACCTGGCGCAAGCTACATGAATCCTGGGGAATATTTAAAATGTGCCCCTATTTTTTGGCTTTGTCCATATTTCTTTTTCTAAGAGGTTGAGAGGTACATAAAGGTATATTAGATATAGAAGGGTGAACTGCTTTGCAATTTATTTATTATTTGTGCGGTAAGGGGGCTGTGTGACAGGCCGTGTTAAGTCTGGGTCTAAATATTTTCCAGTCAGAGTTGTAGAGTTGTTTACCATGTTGTTTATCGCAGCTCGGCTGTTGTTAAAACTGCTTTTTCCCAGATTTATAGCAGTCTGCACCAGTGTAAATTAGTGAACTCAAAAAATAATAGAGAAGGAGTGGTTCTTCTTTTGAGCTACCATCAAAACAGAAGATTTGAAAAAATAGCACATCCAAAATTGACAATTGCTTTCAGGCAAATAAGAGTACTAGAAAGTTTTTAACATACTAAGTTGTAAAGTGTTTCACTTTAGTATATGGCAGACAGTCAAAGAAGAAAATAAGACAGGTGTCAAGAAAATAAAGATTAAAGAGTGCAACTGTCAGACATCAGGATTTTTGTTAATTGACTACAAGTGAACCTATCCTGTTATCAGGAAGGGGAAAAGGAGTCATTCTCAACTCCTGTGGAGACAGTTACTGTTACACGAGTGTGTGTGTGTGTGCGCATGCGTGCGTGCGTGCGTGTGTGTGCGTGTGTGTGTGTGTGTGTGTGTGTGTGTGTGTGTGTGTGTGTGTGTGTGTGTGTGTGTGTGTGCGTGAGAGAAACAGCATTCAGGTGACAGCGCCTGCACCAGATGGATTGTACAAAGACAAATAGAAGAAGAGCACCAGACAGTGAGGAAATCCAGTGATTCAGGCAAATTAATTAATGGATGCCAGTGAGGGGCAGCAGGCAGCATGTCAAAGAAGAAAAGGGAAGAAAAGGGGAAAAAAGGTAAACTTAACAAGGAACATAAGAAGGAAAAACCTGGTGGAGATAAACCTAAACCAAAAGGTCCAAAATGTCAAACAGGTAAGCCTCTTGCTGGGAACTCCTTGGCCATCAAGGTTAAATGCACTGTCCTTTTATTTGGTGTTTTGAAAGCTGTTTGCATTGGCAAAGTTTCTTATTGACATGTGAGACAAAATTGTACTTTATAATGTGCCTTGCCAGTTTGAAGTTTTGCATTCACTGAAGGCAGAAAGGGTGCTGGTTACTAAGACAACCCCCACCAACTAAATATAGTGGCAGAACAAGTTTTCAGTTTGGTGGGAGTGAGCAAAGTCTTTACAGTTCGTCAAGACATAAGGTTATTGTCAGGCGTACTGCTAACTTATGATACGGTTTCGGCAGCTGAATTCTTCATCAGACCCATGCTGGCTCTGGGCAGTTTGCAGCTGGGACACAGGTGCAGTGGGTCCGTGGACTCTGCAACTCTTAACTGACAAGGGCAGGCAAGGTTGTGGCAGAATGTATAAGTAAGGAAAAAAACTGTTTCCCTTTCAGTTTGAGCTGCTTGTTCAGCTATGAAATTTGTGCTTCATTGGGATATTACTTGCTAACATACATCTCAACATGCCTCTCAATCATATCTCTCAATCTCTTAGAGTAAGAAATCTGGACAAAGCCAACAATAATGGTGGGGCAAAGGCCCAAAAATAGGGATATATTTTTAAATATTGCTCCTGTAAACACAGATAGTTGCTAGAATAACAGGTTTTACATTATTATGTATTTTCTGAGGGATATGAGGTCTGAAATTCAAATGTCTACCATCATTTATTATTATTCAGTGACTTCAAGCTTCATACTTGTATCCCACAAGTCCATTGTTTTTATGTTAATCGCCGTGCCGATTTTAGGCCAGTTGTATGTAGTTTTCATGGGCCTTTGAGTCCAGATTTTTGACGTTTCTAGGTTGAGAGGTATGATCGGACCTGTTCCAAAAAATTGGCTTAAATTTGTGTTGTCTTTCTTGTAAAATCTCCTCTCTAATATTAATAAGCATATCTATATGATAAGCCCTTGTTAAGAACATAGTAATTAAAATATTTACCTCCTTAATGAACTTTAAATGATCAGAAATTATTCTCAAAAATCTAACCATCTGACCCTTAACCAGACTTTTTTTCTCATTAAACTGATGGTAACTACTAAAATGGAAGTAACAATTTGAAAAAGTCAATTTTCTATATATATTAGATTGAAATGTATCTGTCTCTAGATCTTTAATCAGTGAACTATCTAAATAGATGATATGATAAGTAAACTTAAGAAATAGTGGTAGATCACCTTTCCAAATGAGGAATATATCATCCAAAAACAAAACATGGCTACTGTGGATCTACATCTAAATTTAGAAGTTTCAAAACTTCAAAATTTTTATGATCAAGACCATAAGATCGAGGTTTTGAAACTTTGAACCTTTAAAATGGAGGTCACCATACAGCGTGGAACTGTATATTTCCTGTCTGCCTCACCTCATTGCAATCTTGGTGCTGGTATATCTAATTAGCATGGAATTTGGGGGTGTAGGATTTTTTTGTTTTTATTATTTTTTTATTTACATTTTGAAGTTTCAAAACATTGATGTTATGGTCTCGACCATAAGAAATTCAAAGTTTTGAAACTTCAAAATTTAGAACAAGGCCTGGTTACTATATTAGAAGAGTAAATACAGTTAAAAACAAACTTGTGTTCCCAAGACCATATAATTGTGTTAGCGAAAAGGGAAGCACATGATGCACCCATCACCACCCCACTAATTTGCTTGAAGCATTCCCCTTCAAAATAAATATAATAAGACTGATGTCCTGGTAGATAAAAAAAATCACAATTACAGAAAGCATTGTTAAACCACTTTCAACCAATATTACAGGGAATGCAAGAAAAAAGGTCTACCACATCTATAGTAACTAGAAGACAACTAGGGCAAAAAAAACCTCTGATTTCATTTGTCCTAAAAGGTCCCATAGACCCTTATGAATCTATGGGTATTTAGAACTAAAGGGCTGAACTACTCTGTTCACATAAAGAGCTATTGGATGAGTTTTTGATCCACCTGCCACCACAATAGGTCTGAAAGTGGGTCCCTCAATATTCTTATGAATCTTTGGAAGACAAATAAATTAGGTACTATAGAATGTTCTACATGCAAAAATCTTAATAACTTATTGTCTATTACCCCTTGGCCAACCAAATCCTTAAGGAATAAATCAATTTTACTGTAGGCAATATTAATCCCATTTTTAGATGTCCTAATATACTGGTTATTATTGCTAAGCAAGAGAAATTTAACTGCACCCTTAATTGATTGATAAAGGTTTGCATTTCAGTGTATGAAACTCTGATGTCTGGCATTATTTACTGACTGTAACAGCCTGGTAGTTATAAGGGAGAGAGAAGAGTTCTGGTTTCAAACTATTACTTGGACTCACTTAAAATGTTAATAGAACTCCAAGTATCTAGCATCACAATACACTTTAGAAACAATGACAAGAAAGAAACTCTAATGTCTGTCATTATTGACTAACTGTAACAATCCATTATTTACAAGAGCAAAGAAAAAAATAGATACATCAGATATGCTGTATCAGTTCAGAGACAGATAAGCAGCATGTTGAGGGGGGTGTGGGAGAGAGAATGGGGCGATCCCTGTGCTAACACAATTCATGGGTCGGCCTAGGTGCTTACCACAAGAAAATGCAAATTTGCACTCACAGTAAAAACAAGCGATTCAGAGACATGCAAATTAGCTGATAATGAGGTCTTTCCTCATTGCAGTTAACATGTCTATGAAAAAAACATTTTCCATGATCACTGGAGCAGTCATTTTGGCTGCAGCTCTTACTGTCAGTGGTAACGTTCTTTCTGAATCCCCAAGATTCTGTGTTAGGTTGGGCAGATGATGAGTGACCTGAAGACATATCCCTTGGGGACCTTAAAGCAGCCTGCTTCCTCCACCATCAAAGGCAGCCTGGCAACTTCATTGCTCAAGTTCCAGCCTCCATAAGGGCTCAAAGAGAACACCACCTACCAGTAGTCAGTCCTTCTTCTTCCTTGTTCATATATAAAACACCCCTTTTAATAGGATTTAATCTTGACCCCCATATAAAAGAGAAGAATGTTTCTAGCAAAGTTTTTACATCCTCCAGGAATCATGACAACACTGGATAAATATGCTAACTTTCCTACTAACACTGAATTAATCAAATACACTTTTTTATATGCTAATCTGTATGTTTCCATAATATACAGATATCTTTTATTTTCTTTATTATTTCCTATCCCTTCTTATTTTCTTCTTTATTAAAATGTATCCCTAAAACAAATAATCCCTTCACAGAAAATTGTACTCCTACTGTGTTTATGGTATCACCCATTCCTTTGCTTCTTTCTTTATTAAGCATCATACCTCTTTCCTTTAAACTTTCAACTAAATAAATCACAACTTCTCTCATCCACTCTGTGCTTTTAGTTGTTATAATAATATCATCTGCACATGACATCATAAATGGAATTTCAGCTTCCATTTACATTTTATTAATTGCATTCTTCATCTGTGGTTTACCTCTGTAACTATTGTATTCATGACGAAAACAAATAAGATACTACTCATAAGACACCCTTATCTTATAACATCATTCATATCTATTTATCTACTTAACCGTCCATTAATTAAGGCTCTTACTTTATTATTCTTATAAGCTGTTCTACATACTTGCTTGATTTTATTATTAATATTAAACATATCCATTATTTTCCACAATATATCATGCTGTATTAAATCAAATATTTTATTAATATCACCTATCATAAATTTTATATCTTCTTTTTACTTATATCATATATGGTTTCTCTCATTATAATTAATAATTCTTGAAATCCTTTTCATTTTATACCATACTCTCTTTCTTCCATTATGTATTGCATCTTATTCTGAAATCTCTTTTGCATTATTTTCATAAATATTTTATAGTCTGTATTATGTAAAACTATTGTTCTCCATTTTTGATATCATAGGATCATAGGAGATTAGTAGGCTAATGTCCCTGGGGCCCTTACAAATCCTAGCCAAGACTTTATCCCAAAAAGAAACCTCAGTCAGCATTTGTTGCCCTTGTCAGTGAGGGACACAGGTGGAAACCCTGGGACAAATTTGTGTTTTCCCATCCACTCATCAAGGTTGCACTTGAAGAGGGTCAGCGAGGTACTCTGTTTAACATGTATGGGGAAGATTATTCCAGAGACAGGACAGCCTCTGGGAGATAAACCTGTCCCTCCAGTAGGCTTTGTTGATGTTGCATATTAGATTCAGGCCTTTCAAGTGGGTAATGCATGAGGAGTTAGACTTACGGATATGGAGCATCTCTAGTAGGGCAGGGTCTGAGATTGCCTTGTAGGTGAGACACCTATCACCTCTGAGCGATCTGTAAGATACAGAGTAGAGTGATAGTGATTTGAGCCAGTCCACATAGGACAGGTGTTCCAGCAGAATGGAGAACTGCCACTGTCATCTCCTTGCATAAAGGTGGTGCCACTACTGACCCTGCAAACTATCGCCCCATTAGCTTGACAAATCTGATCTATAAAGCCATGGAGCATATTATTATGGATCTCATAAATTTTTTCCCATTTTTTTCCATTTAAATGTTAATACTCCACTACGTCATTCCTTATATTTTAATCCTTCAGTTAACCATTCATTGGCTACACATATTAAATAGATTTTCTGCTATCTTTCTAGATTTTTATTCATTTCAAACCCAGTACTATCTGGGCCTGATGCTGATTCCACTTTAAATGCTTTTTCTAATTCATGTAATCTGATCTCTTTTTAAATTCTTTATTATTTTGTTCAGAAAATTGTTTTACTTCACATTTCTTTATGCTGTGTCTCTTTTTTTACTAAACATTTATTCCATTTACCTTTCAACAATTTCTATAATTTGTTGCTGACTTTTCTTTCTATTACTTTCTTTATCTTTCATATTTTTGATTATGCTACTATCCTCCTTCACTATATTACTTAAATAAATTGAAACTTCCTCTTTTCTCCCTTGTAAAAAATACTTTAATTTAGGCAATAGTTCATTATTTTTTTCAAACATTTTCTTATAAATTTCTTTTTCATTCTAATAGTCTCTGGACCAGAATCAGTAATACCTACACTAAGTGCACACTGGGCATTAAGTACTGGAAATGTTACCTTGTAGTGCTGGTAGCACTTTTGTGTGCTACAATTGCTACAAGATGTCTGGTAAAGTGCTAGACTACTAAGCTAGTAAAAGTGCAGGAGAGGAGAGACCTACCAGATCAAGGAAAGTTGAAGAGCAGACTTTTCTGCATTGCTCAAGTTTACAAACAGTCCTGGATACAGCAAATCTGTATCTGGACAAGACTAGTCATAGGAAAGGTGGGAAACACATACAGACGCAGGATTTTAAACCAAAAAGTTGAAAGATGGAAAATTGCCCAAACAGCCAAACTACAATTTCTTGGCCAGAAGCCATTCCTCTTGTGGCAGATAGGCTACCATTTAATGCTTACCACTCCCATTGATGAGGTAAAAGGCTTCCCTCCAAAAACAAGCTTGGGGGAGGGGCTCAGACTTACAAAACAGTCCTGGATACAGCAGATCTGTATCTGGACTAGTTATAGGAAAGGCAGGAAACTAAAAGCAGCTAAAACTGCACTAAATTCAAAGTGGCTCTGTCTGTGTCTGGGGATGTGTCTGTGTCTGGGGCTCTCCAGATAAGAGGATTCTAGCAAAGCTTTTTTAGTAAAGCAGAATGGAGGAGCAGAAGATAATTCAAGGTTAACCTAAGTGGGTTGGCCTTCTCAAATGTTATCTCTGTACTAGGTAGAATGTGCTAATGACACTAGACTTGGGAAGAGTGTCCCAGATCAAATTTACAGTAGAGCAGGCAACAGCAAAGCCACAAAGTATAAGAACACACCAATAGGGAGAGAGGGTGGGAACAAAATGCAGACCCCAAGACAAGGTATCTCTAAGAAATAAATGCAGCAGTTTAGTTAACAGATGAAGTGCCAAAAGTATACTTGTAGGCTTTCTGTATCCAGATGTCTATTGAATCAGACAAAGCTAAGTCACAAAGAGCAATGTAACTTCTTTATACAGTAGTGTAAAGAAAAACTTTAAGAGCCTCATAAAGGAATACTATCTGGCAGATATTTGACCATTTAGCTTGGTTGCCTTTAAGAATATGTAAGCATCCATGCATAGGACCAGCTGTGGGTGGCTACAAAAGCTTTTTAGAAGAGCTTCCATGGGCAAAGAACTTGAGACTTGTGACTTGGTTGAGTTTGCAAATGTTTGAGGTCTGCCCTGAAAAAGCATTTATCTTCTAGCCCCTTGCTCTGCATCTGGCATAAACTGCCCTCCCCTTTCCGACAGAAGTAGGCTTGGTCTTGCCAGGGCCACTTGACAGTTGCACAGAGATGTCGCTTACGTAGGCTAAAATTTTATTGTCTTGTCTGAAGTTCTCATTTAGACTGTCTAATTTGTCTGTTTCTAACACCTTGAATTGTTATGTTTAATGTACTTATGCTTATTAATCAAAGAATTTATTTGTAATTTTTGGAGTTTTTTTCCCCAGGGCCTCTGCTGAAAATGGGCTACTAGCCCAGTCAGACTTTCCCGGTAAACAAATGTAAATAAATAAATAATAAGTGTACATGGTCTGTTTTCAAGAACACCCCACCACATTTTAGTCACTCAGAAACAGTGGAAGATCTGGGAATTTGCAAAGGGGGGTGCAGTCTGGTCAGTTAACTACCGGGGTGGAAGCGGGAAAGTGGGACACTAGGTTTGGTGGCTGTTGTGGCTGGCACGTTTGTGGGCCCCCATTTCACAACATACTTTTGGGGGGGGGTTTCTGAAGCACACTGAGCTGATATGCTGTACAGTGCACTACAAAGGGTGCTTCTGTATGAGTCCTATTTGTAAGCAGTATGCATTGCTCTACTTCATGGATTAATGCAACACCTGTACAGTTCTGTGGGTTAACATCATACTAGCTCTGCTCATGAAATCACAAGTGAGCAGTGACAGTGGCCTGATAGTACATTCTTCCTCACTACTGTGCCCATAATAATTCTTACTCTGCTGACCTAAACAGTATACGTATATGTATAGTACATCTGTGCAGCGTATCTTCATGAATCTCACCCCAGAATATGCTAAGATAACATGATCTTCAGATACTTTGGAGTCACTGTTGTAATCCCAAAGTGATGATGGCAGCAGGTACTTGAAATCAAAGTTAACAGGATTTCCCTTTTTTACTGGTGTACTGAATACTGACAATGTAAAGCTAGATGCACAGACTGTTATTTTTCTTTCTATTCAGACAGAAGATTTGGATTAAGGAACATTGCAAAGGACTTCAAGAGTTTGATCTCATACCAGTTTAAAAAGACAGCCATATAAGTACAAATGGATTTGTTCATTACTCCAAACTGATGGCAAAACTCTTGCTCAGTTTTAGAATAGTGGCATTCAAAACCTGAAATATCAGAGATGGCATAAGCAATAATTCTTCTCACAGGGGCCATATCTTTGCAAAAGGGTGCCAGCCAGACTGACTGGGCTCTAATCGACTGCTATTTTAGTGTACATGAATGGTTATAACTAGGTGTAGCCAGGCATACATTTTGTACTCTACAGAGTACATTTTTTCTGACTATCGCATCAACATGATTTTAGGTCATATGATGTCTACTACTGTCTAAATTAATGCTTTTAAAAACAGGTACAACATTGCTAATAGAAATATTAGTTTTAATAATTTTTTTGGGGGGGGGCAGTTGAAAAGAACTGGGGAGGGGTGGGCAGCATTTTGAGAGAGGTGTCCATTTTTAATCGGTATGTGTGTGTGTTGGTGGGGGAGTTGGGGGTAGTGGTGTACTAAGGGTTTCTGGGCATAAAATGGAAGTTGCTTGCTACACCCCTAATCTAAAATACATCATACCTCTCAACCTCTTATGACAAGAAATCTGGACAAAGCCAAAAGCAATTGGGGAACAAAATGGCCAAAAAATACAAGCACGTTTTAAATATTGCTATTATAAGTTTAGAACGTTGCTAGAATACAATTTATTTACCAAGGTGCATTTTCTGGAGGATTTCCCCTCAGTGGAAATGTATCCTGAGTCAGAGCGTGTGTGATAACATATTTTGGAATTAGTTTTACTGTTTTTTATTGGTTGAATTCTGCTTTCTCTTTTAACTCTCTTGCTGAAATGTTTTGTTTGTGTGTGTTTGCAGTACCAAGTCAAAACTTTTGCACTACAAAAAAAAAAAAAAGAAAGAAAAGAAAAGAAAAATATTACTGACACTCAAAATGTATTGTAATCACTGAAATATCAATCAGTGGTTATATAATTAGGTCTTTACCTCACAGATAGATGCAGAGTTTAAGTGGTTATTGGCTAGACTTCTAGTAGTCTGCTGCCAAATGATAGCCTTGTAGTTATCTATAAAGGCCAAATGATTGAATGAAAAATACAAAGCAGATTTCTTATGGCCGGATTGGATCCAAAGCAATTAAAAAGCAGATTCAGCAGTAACTGTACAATAAATAGAATGGAATATTTAAAAAGGAATGCTGTGTAATTTTTACTTAAAATAAGAAATGGGCATATTATATTCTGATATTTGGATAAGGGTATCACCCCTTCCCCGTGTTGTGGAATTTAATGTGGGCCGGACTCCCACCCCAATTTACCAGAAGGCACTTCAGAGAAGACAAAGCCCTGCAGTGATCTTACCAGTATAGTAATGCAGAGAAGTGGGATCTGAACTCACTTTGCTTTCAGTTATTCACTCATATTAGTTAAGGGGGTTTTGAATATAAAACAGCAGCACAAAATTCCCGGTTCTTAAAACCAACAACCAAAAGCACCAGCAGTAACCAGAACAGTGGCTTAAGCGTTTTGGTCCTGGGTACATTGGACTTGTACTCGCTTATTTTCTTGTTGCTGGTGGTGCTTTTTGTTTAGAATGAAGCGGCTGGCTCCTACAAACTCTTTGCAGGGCGGTAGTCTTCTCCAACAGTGCACAGTTTCAAAGAGCCCAAAATTAAGAGTCAGATATTCTACACTGTCCGAGCAGCTGTGGTCAAATTCCACTCTCAGTGCAATTTTCGATTTCCTAGCCATGTTGGGGGCAGAGATAGAAGAGCACATCAGTGCCCTTCTACATCCCCAACAGGGAGTGACAAGTAGTCAATTAATAAAAACATATAACAAGACAGCTTTGCTTAAAAAAAAGCCAGGGCCGTGGCTCAGCAAATAATTGCAAGAGCTGCACACATGCGCAGTTCGCAAAGTGTCCTTCTGTGAAAAAAATTATTTTTATTTCTCGATCTCTACATATCTCTGTTATATGCTTGTGTGTGCGTGTGTGTGTGTGTGTCTGTGAGACGTGTGCGAGTAATGAATGAATGAATGAATATGCATGTGAAGTCTTCACCGGCCTCATGATTATGCATCAGTTATTATTCTAGTGTACTGCAATACAATAATACCAAAGATAAATGCAAAATAAATAAATAAATTGTTGTGATTCAAAGGAAAAAATGAAAAATTAAAGACGAAAACTGTCACCAAAGCTGCTGAATTCTACATAGTGAACGATTGTTTTAAAAAGCACTGGAGTTGAATTAATTAGTGCTTAACTACTTCACTTTACATTAAAACATTTGTTTTTAGAATGTTTTTTTCCTATAGAAGGGAACTGCACTGAGCAATCATTCTAAACAGCAGAGTTTTAATGTAAGTAGGGTTGCCACCTTTTCAAATGCCCAAAGTGGGACATTTTTAGAACATACTTCTAATTTATATTTAAACAAGGTCACTTGGCTGTGTCAGGTATGAAAGTACAGGGCCAAGAGAAGTGCGTGTTTTAAGAAAAGATCCAGGGCATTAGCGGCAAAGGACCCAGCATTTCTTTTGCATCCTCTGCGCACAGCCCTATGAATTTTGTACCTGTTTTTGCGATATTTTATATTTGATTTTCCCTGGGTACCGCCATGCTGGAGTGACTTCAGAAGGGCCTGCATGTACAGAACAATGTGTGCTTGACACAAATGGCACTGTCCCCACATCAGGGCATTTATTCTAGAGGAGTGAATAGGAGTGTGTCATGATATGTGAGTATTTTCCAAAACAGCCCCAGATATTTATTAATAGTGATAACATGATGTCCTGTGACGTGATCACTAGTTACTCATCTGGCAAATTGCTGGGTATAGTGGTTACCTGGAGTTGTGGGTACTGTGAGGACACAGGTTCTGGAATCCTGGAGGCAGTATATTTATGGGGGTAAGACCGGGGTTGGTAAAACTTTTCCAGACATCATTTGTGAAATTCCAAAGTACCACCCTTTGTAAAGTGGAAGCGTGGCTCAGGGCTGTGGTTTGGAAGACCCAGTGACACATGGCTGGGACTCTGGGTCATTACAAGTAGTAGTACGATTACAGATTTCCTTTTATCCAACCAGAATTAACCAGTATATGGGTGCTTTGTACAAAGTGAAGAACTACATTACCTCAAAGCAAGATCACTCCAGTAGTTAAATAAATCTTGTCCAGCTGGTACAAAATTGAACATCATCTTCCGACAACAGCTTACAATGATTTACTGTCACAGCTCTCACCAACACACCAAAATTACAAGGGAAGATGCAGTTGGAGGAAGACCGTTATACATGTTATTAAAATAACAAATCATCTGACTGCAGTCTCCAATCACATCTCCACATCTCCGATGTATTTGGCGCGTTGGTGACAGGATTCTTCTGGAAAGATGCACCTGACCCCCCCCCAAAAAAAAAAAAACAAAGTTGAAAAAGGGGCCGGCGCATGCCCCTGCACCCATGCCTAAATCTGCCACTGAGAAAGATTATGTTAAGTGTACATTTTGTCTACACTTTGTGGTAAATTTTATGAAACCCCCCCCAGTTATTAAAGCTAGAAGAAAATCAGTAGGAAAACTAAAGTGAGGAGGAAGAAGGTGTGAATTATGCTTGTGTTGATGATGTCACGCTTGCACAGCATTTAAACTGTTAATTGTACCTAACTGTTTGTCTGAAGAAGTTTGCTGTACATTAGTAAACAAAAATGCTTACATTTATTTACTTGTGGTTTGGAGCCTTCACTTTTCAATACTGCTTGTGAATTATGCTTGTGTTGTCTGTTCACTCAGAACAGTGTACACTTAGTGTAGGCATTAATGAATCACAGGGTCTGTTATTATTTTCTAGGTTATTCATCACATCTTTATATTTTATTTTATTTCTTATATTTATTATATTTTATTTTTATTTTATTTTCATCTTTATTTTAACATATTCCTACTTTTCTTCTTTCTTTCTTTACTTTTCCTAAATAGATAATCATCTTTTATATTTTCTTTCATTCTGACCAATTAACATAAAATGTTTTCACAGTAATGTGATCCTTCTATAATTGCTTAATATCTTTCTATACTTTTTCATTCCATTTCATTTTCATTTATTCTTTTTATATCATTTCCTTCTTTATATGCTCTTTATTGTGATATATTTATAACCATATTGCCAAATTATCTGAGAAACCTTTTGCAATAGTTTCTTCTTCCATTATACATATACCTTCTGATACCAATAATAATCTGTTTCAGATTTTAAAGTACCTCTCCTTTAAGTTCATGTGTTTACTCCATATAACTTATTTTCCATATTTTACTACTTCCATCATCTTTTTTCCATCTTTTCTCTTTTCCTTTTATTTCTTAAGTCATACTTGAAATATCTTGGGATTATTATGTTTACAAACACATGATCCAATATTTTCTGAGATACAGTCTTCCTTTCTTTACTAATCACATATGCATATATAGCAATAATTCTATTCACTTTTTCTTGCAATCTTACATCTATAATTGCTCCTTTTCCAATTTTTACTAATATACCATCAATAATTTTCACTGCTTTTCTACATAGAACTGCCATTCCTAAATACTGTTCATTCCCTATGTTCCACATTATTTCACCATCCCATATTTTGTGTCTGTAGTCTTTTCAGTCAAAATTCTTATTTCCTCCAGAATAATTACATCAGAGTCACATTTGTTACACCATTTTAAGATTACTATCCCAGTAATATTTTTCACACTATTAATATTCACAGAAAGACTTCTTAAATTACTCCTTTCCCTGTTTCTTAGTTTAGGAGATGCCACACTATACTAATTTCTTATAAAAAAGCTTTATCCATGTCCTTTGTTCTTTTCCTATATATTAATGCCTTTACATTTTCTTTTTCTATCTTTAACTATTCTACCAATGGGATTTTTTCTCCCTTTTAGCATTTTTCAACTTATATCTTTTTCATCACTGACTTCTGATTTTATCTCTAATTCATCTCCTTAATTATTTTTCAGTATCTCCCATTTTCCCTTAAAGTTTAATTTCTTTCTTTCTCATCTTCAATCATTTCTTGTTCTTTCTCTTTACTCTGGTTTATAATACATGGCTTATTTTCTTTTTTCTTTAAAATCCATCCATAAATGTCCTGCTTTTTACATTTATAATATTCAAGTTCCCATTTTTTGTTTTATGTCATGTTTTACTACATATATAACATTTATTTTTGTCACAACTATTAAGAAAATGTTCTTTTCCACAAAAATAACGTCTTAGTTGTACCCAGTATTTTACAATACCCTTGTTACCATCAACATTTATAGCAATTAAAATGTGTACAATTTTATCTATTCCAATTTTCAGAATAACACTACAATCCAGTGCCCCAGTGCATAAGCCCCTGTGGTCACAAATTTTTGAAATGTCTATTATTTCTTTACATATATTTTTTAAATGTTCTTTTAAACTCTCTCTTTTCCCTTCTGTTCAAAACTGTATATTCACTTTCTTTTTAGTCTCTGGAAAAGATGCTTTTGTTATGTATTCCTTCCAAGGATTGTCATGCTGTATTTTTTTTTTCATATTCACATAAAAATCTCTCTGTACCTTGTAGAGTCTCAAAGGAAATGTCACGAAATGTCTCCTTGTTAATTAAGATAAATGCTCTTACTTCTTGAGCTTTTACTCCCAAAAGTATGATTACATTGCCCCACACTTTATACCTTTTGCGTGCCTGTTCCCTTGTACTTTGAATTCTTACCACAAATTTTCTTTTCATGCTGTCTTCTCTTCTTTTTTCTACAACTCCTTCTCGTGTGACTGCTACTGTCTGCATACATCTTCTTCTGCTACTTCCTTCTGCTGTTGCTTCTTTATCTCCTTTATCTATTTTTTTCATAAAATCCCCCTCACAAAACCTCATTCTCCAGCTCACTTTGCTTAATCAATTCTTGCAGTATATCATCCTGCAATCCTCCTGATTGGAGGGCTGTAACTATACACTCCTCTCCTTCTGTCTCCTCAGTTCAATCAAACAATTTTTTTGAAACACTTCCTCCAAATGTTCTACTGCTATGTTGCATACTGTTTCCAAGCTGATATTCATGTCTGCTCCCTTCTGTTGCTATTCCATCTCATGCACCATCCTCCCAGTCATCTCCATGCTAGGAAAGGGGCATGCACACATAGTCACATACAAACAACACCACAAGTGCTGATTGTGAGTAGGGGTCCTTTATTTATACACAAAAATAACTCTTACTTACAAAATAGGTACATATTTGCAAATATTTACATAAGTACAAATATATAACTATACAAATATGTTTACAAATATTCATAATTTCCTTTACAATCATTAAAAATGTTCATCCCCATTAGAGCCCACTCCTTTTTCCATAACCAGTATCTGATTTTACTTAATATTGTTGCTAAAATCCACTTATCATTAAACATAATTTCATTTATTCTTTCATTCCATATAACCCATGTAACATAAAATAACCTTTATCTATTATTTTAACATATTTTTTACATCTTTTCTTTTAATATCCATATTTAATCACATCCATGTTTATTTTATCCATTTCTTTTATATCTTCAAAAAAATCTGCTTTACATAGTTTCCCCATAACGTTTTACTCTTTTTCATTTCAAAAATATTTTATAGTTTCTTCTTATTGACATTGTAAACATATTCTATCACTTTCCTTTTTATGTGACATATTTCTTTTTAATGGCAATTTATCTATTACCAGTCTCCACAAAAAAAAATAATAATACTTTCTGATCACATCACTTGCTTCTTATTTTTATAGCTTTAATTTTTTCATCTGTTAGATTTTCCCATGGTTTTATATAGTAATGTTTTATCATTACATTCTTATACCATATATTTCTATCTTTTTCTATATCATCACATTTTATTTTCCACAAAAGTATTTTTCATTGTAAGATTTTATTTCCATACCCCATACTTATATTATACAGTTTGACTACTAATCTCTCATCTTTTTCATTTATCAGCTATAAAACTTTGTACAAATTTAATGAAGCAGTATATACCACTGGGTTAATTAACCCTAAACCTCTGGCTTCTTTATGTACAAACCTCCTATCTTTATTTGGTTTAATCAAGAACTTCATTTAAATGAAACATATCTGAAATAATTCCTTTTCAGTTACTGCTGGAAACAGAAATACACTAGCCAAGTATGATGTTTTCCCATCAGTTCTGAATTCATCAAATAAGCCTTTTTTTCTGAATGATAATATATATGTTCTTTAGAAAATATATGTTTGCTTTATTTTTTCTATTGTTTTTCCCCATTGAATTCTACTTACATCTTTATTCCCAAATGCTATACCTAACACAGAAATTTTATTCATTGTGAAATATATACCCCTGCTCTTTATTATATCACCTAAACCTTTTTTCTTTTCACTTTATTTAAAGCCACCACTATCATCTCTAGATACTAATGTGTGCAAATTATTACTTCTTTTATCCAAATTGTGTCTTTTGCAATTATTATAAAGTCACCTGCATATGTTAACAGAACTGGAATTCTTACCCCTTCAGGTGTTATATATCCTGCCTCCTTCATTTTCTAATTTATTTCATATACTATCATATTTATAACTAATGCAAAGACCGTATAGCTCATTGGACATCCCTGTCTTACACCACTCTTCATATGTACTTCTTGGCTTAACCAGACATTTACAAGTATTTTTACTTTATTATTAATATATGCTGACATACATAAGTTCCTAACTTTCTCACTTATATTGTATTCTTTCATTATTACCCATAATATTTCAATCCCAATTGTGTCAAATGCCTTATTAAGTCTCCTATCATTATTTTCACTTCTTTTCTTTTCATATCATCTTCAATTTGTCTATCATTAATAATTCTTGACAACCCTTCTCCTTTATACTATATGTGCTATATTCCATAATATTTTCCATTTTACTTTCAATTCTCTTTTGTATTATTTTCATAAAAATCGCATAATCATTATTATTCAATACTATTGGTCTCCAGTTTTTTAATTCTCTTCTATCTTTCTTCTTCCATATGAATTTAAGTATTCTACTACATAATTCTTTATACATAAAACCTTCATTTGACCATTCATTCAAAATCTATAAAAATATATTTTTTTCAAATTTCTTAATTTTTTATACATTTCACACCCTATTCCATCTGGGCCTGCAGCTGAATCTATATTTACTTGTCCTAATCCTTTATCTAGCTCATTTAAAGAAATCTCCTTTTCCAACTCTTTATACTCTTTTTCTGTTAACTTTTTTACTTTCTATGTTTTTTCACTATCTTCTTTTTTCTGTAAACATTTCTTGTACATATTGTACTACACTATTCATAATATTTTCCTGAGGTCTATCTATTTCTCCTTTTACATTTTTTCATTCTCTAATTACACTACCATCTTCCATTACTAACCTGCTTAAGTAACTCTATACTTCTTTTTTCCTTGTAAAAATATCTTTGCTTATATAACAATTCTTGTATTTTTTCTTGATTTCTTTTATATAATTCTTTTTCTTTGTCAAACTCATTTATATCAATATGTTCTAAATCTTCTAATGCATCATTATATATTATTTTATATTTTTCTTTTTCTAGTTTTCTTATATCATATTGCCACTGTGAAAAACATTTTTTATATTTTTCCTTAAATATCATCCACCATTCTGACCAATTTTTATAAAATATTCTCATAGTAATATGATATTTCCATAACTGTATTGCTATTTTCTTTCCTTCTTCATTCCATGCTTCCTCGTTTATCCCTTTTATTCATTTGTCTATTTTTATATATTCCTCGTTTTCTTTTATCTCTAGCCATATTGCAAGAAGGTCAGAAAATCCTGTTTTAAATACCCCCTTTTCCTATAACTAACCCTTCTGACACTATAAATAACTTATTTCAGTTCTATACATACCTGTTTTGAAAGTCCATGTATTTTTGTCCCAAAGTTTTAACTTACCACATCTTATAACTTGCAACATTTTTCTATAATTTCCTTTTTTACACTTGCCTCTTAAATCACAATTAAAGTCTTCTGTTATTACAATATTCATATTTATCACTACATAGTCTAAAATCTGCTGAAATAAGCTTTCCCTTTCTTTACATTTATTATAAGCATATAATGTTATAATTGTGTGTATATATATATATATATATATATATATATATATATATATATATATATATATATATATATATATATATATATATATATATATATATATATATATTTGTTTTTCCTGTTTTAAATCTAAAAATAGTCAATCTTCCCATTTTTGCTAAAGTTACATCTAATATCTTTACTGTATTTCTACAGAATACAGCTATTCCAAAACATCTCTCATTTCCCATATTCCAGATTATCTTTCCTCCCCATAGTTTCTCTGTTTGCAATCTTTCTTCATTTGTTAAAAATCTTGTGTATTCTAATATAATTACATATATATCACATGTATTATACCACTCCAAAATTCCCATTCTTCTTACTATATTCTTAATATTATTCACATTTACAAAAAACACTCTAAATTTTTCATTTTCCTTTTTCCTTTAGTTCATTGTTTCATAAGTTTATTGCTAATTACTAGGCTAGCTTTCTTAATGTGTAATTCTAAACCTAACCAATTTCCTTTCCTAAGCTAAGAATCAATGTACCTTGTGTCTGTAAGTCAAACACCTTAACCATTATACCAAGCCCCAGTTTTAGCTGTATATATCCCATTTCATCTATCCCCTTTCTTTTTTTCTTTTGTACTTATCCCTTTACATTTTCTTTTTCTGTCTTTTACCCTCTTACCAATAGAATTCCTTTTTCCATTTTACTACTTCCCAGTTTATGCCTTCTTCATAATTTATTTCAGAACCTTCTTCTATGTCCTCTTATTATTTTTTATCAAATTTTTTCTATGTCTACTTCTATTTTTTTTTCTCTTTGTTCATTGTCTTCCCTTTCTTTTTCTTTTTTTTCCTTACTGTTAGATTTGTTTTTGCAATCCATCCATAAATGTCCAATTTTATTATATTTATAACATTTCAGTTCAGATTGTTTTTGCATCATGTCACATTTCCCCACAAATATAACATTTTCTTTTGTCACAGTTATCAAATGTCTTTCTTTTCTAAAACAAATAACATGTTTTGGATTGTCCCCATTATTTTACAACATCCCTATTCCCCTCCACAATTATCATTCTTGGTATATATTCTATTTTTAACACAATATTACAAGCCACCAGTCCATAAACCCCTTCTGTCATAAACATTGCAGTGTCCAGTACTTGTTTACATAAAGCTTTCAAATGTCCTTTCAAAGGCTCTCTTTCTATTTCTGTTCAAAATTGTAAATGAATATTTTTTGTTTCCCTGTTAAATGCATTTATCACATAAAGATTCCATGGGTTACAGTCTTTCTTTTTCATATTCCAAAGAACATTTTCTATTGAAAAACCATCTCAAATATAATGTCAAAAAATGGTTCTTTGTTAATGAGAATAAATGCTCTTAACTCATCTGCTTTTACAACTGAAGGAGCTATTAAATTGTGCAACACTTCACACCTATCCATTTCTTTGTCTTCTTTACTTTGGATCCTTGCCACCTACTTCTGTTTTTCATTTTCTTCTGCCTTCTTTTCTGCTACTCCACTTTTGCTTTATTTTACTTTCTCTGCATATGTTTTCTTTTCCATCTCACTACTATACTTCAGGACTGTCTTTACTTCCTCCTTTTGTATTTTCTCCATAATGTCCCCCCAGGAAACATTTTCATTTTCTGGATCACTCTGCACCACCATTTCTTTAAGTAAATCATCCCACAACCCTCCCAACTGGAGAGTTGTAATTATACATCCATCATTTGCTGACTCATCTCCATCAAACAAGTTTCTTTGAAACATTTCCACCAAATCCTGCATACATTCTCCAGTGTCAAGATTTGCTTTCTCCTTAATTTCTTTCACTACTCTATCACCTCCTTCTCTCTCCATCTTCCTCTCTGTTTGTCCGGGCTGCCTCTATGCTAGGAATGGGACATGTGCACATACTTGCATACAAACAACACCACAAATGTTGATCATGAGTAGGGGAAGTTCCCTGATACTCTGGCCAAATTTCCCTAATATTATAAATACCACCTCAGGTCTCCCCTGAAAAGAGGCTACTAACCTAGTGGGACTAATCCAGTCAAAAAAGAATAAATACTGAATGCACACAGGAGACTCAACTCATCAGGTGTGTCCCTTGTTGCCAGTTTTATTCTCACTATATATATGTATATATATATATATATATATATATATATATATATAGCCACTGTGTGCAGCTGTACAGAAATCTGTTATAAGGGGGCACAAGTCTATAAGTAAAGAGATGAACATATCCCTATTTGCTGACAATGTACTAATATATTTGACAAGTACAAAAGAGGACCTGACCTATTTTTTTTTTTTTTTTTTTTTTTGACTCTGGAGAAATTTGGCACTTTTTCAGGCTATAAGATTAATAAAACAAAACCTACAGTACTAGCAAAAAAGATTAACAAAACTAAGACTACAGCAGTGGTAATAAATTATATATCAGTATGAAGGCTGGGACAAGAATGTACAGGTCCTTGCTGGAAATTTCTCAGATCATATATTTGGAGGTTTAGCTCAGAAAGCCAGTACAGGACTCAGTGACTAAGACGTAAGAGGCATTAATGAAGAAACTAAAATCTGACCATAAGCAATGGAATGTGATAGGATTGTTGATGGACCAGAGAATATAAGCACTGATTTTTTTGTGCCATCTTTGCTACTTTGTATACTTTATATGTTTTAGTCCTTCCCAATGGATATTCTGATCCACTGCTAGCATCGATTAAAATATGAGCCTAAATTTTATTTGAGGTGGTGGAAAATGTAAAGAGTCCTGGGAAAAAGCTGTTGGTTGAAAAAAAAATATGTTAATTGGCAGTACCAGATCCATGTCTACAGCATGATGTAGCTGAACCAAAAAAAATGTTTATTGCAGATGAAATCTTATAAACCTAAATGGAAATAGTTGTTTGGTTTATGGTGAGACAATAAGGAAGAATCTGAGAATGTTTATTTTTGGTCATATTACAAGAGGAGATGTGAGTTCCTCTATATACCAAAACAAACTCTGTGGACCTTAAAATGGTTACTGAATGCTAAGGAATTGATATTCTGGGCTAATATGATCTTGCCTATTGGATATAGCAACACCGGTGCCCCCAGAGACAGGACCTAAGGCTCTAGAAAGAGATAATAGCTAGGAGCAGCTGATATATGGCAATATAATACCGCTCAACCTCCAAGAAATCTGAACGGTCAAAAATAATGGCGGGACAAAGACGCAAAAATCAAGGACAGATTTTAAATATTGCTGTTATAAATGTAGGAAGTTGCTAGAAAAACACATTTTGTAGTACTGTGCATTTTATGAAGGATATGAAGTCTGAAACTCGAATGTCATTATTTAGCTACTTCAAGCCTCAATGATTTGTCAGAAAACATTTAAGAGAAACACACCAAAATATGAGGAAAAGTCTAGACATTCTGCAAAGACCTGGACAGTTGAAAGGGTAACTTGGACATGATTTAGAGTGAAGTCTGGTTTAAACTGTTACTTCAGTTTGGAAGTGGTATGAATAAGTGCCGCTAGAGCTCTTCATCTAAGGAGTTTATGAGGTGAACACCAGCAATACCAGTACCAGCAGTGATGGAGAGTAGGAGTGACCAGTCAGAGAACAAGATACTAGTAAACAGGGCATCTAAAGTGCTGAGAGAACTGAATGATAATGTAGTTGACAGAATGAAATAAAGTTATATTAAAAACAAAGAAGAGGAAATAGACATTAAAAGCTAATGATACATATGCCAGTTACCAATATATGCTATTGTTTCCAGTAAATGTATAATATTTGCATAAAATTGCTTACATGATTTTTATACCCTAGTAAAGCCGCAAATGATGTAGCAAAGGAGGTACATTCTGGTAGGCCAAACACATTAGGGCTATGAAGTGGGAGCTTATGAGGCATGGGAGCATATCTTGGTCATGCCAAACATTCTAAGTATATTAATGAAGTAGTGAGGGTTATCAGAAAAATTGCTTGGTAAGCCAGTGAAGCAACTTAGTCCCTAATGCTTTAGTGTATGACAAAAAAATAAATTTGATGAAAACTAATATGTATTAGTAAATCTGATAATGACAATTGCTAAAAAATAGAAAACAGTAATGTAAAATTGAATAAATATCTGCTGAAATAATATTGTTAACAAGATGGCAAACAGAGTAAGCATGACTGTGAAGAAATGTTCTTTGCATAAGTTTGTATTCAGATAAGGGTCTATATAATTTCGTTGAAGCAATTTACTGTCAAATCCCTATTTGTTGAACTTAATCCATTGAAAGTTAATCCATCAAACATTCATTTATGCATTTTTTTTCCCAGGGAAAACAATAGTGAGCCAACCTATCAACCATCAAAAAAAACACATTATTTAAAACCCACTGAGGTGGGGGACTGCGCCACCCCCCCCACACACCTTCCCTAAATAAATATACCAACTACGAGATCGCACTACAGTGGGGAAAAGGGTAATTTCCAGATGATGGGAAGTAATATGACATGAAGGCCATTACAGCAGTTAAGGTAGGACGATCTCTATTCTAGGTAATGTGACGTAAAGAACATTACAAGTCACAATAGGAAGTGGAGATTTTGATTGCAGACAGGGTCGACTTTATCTATTTAGTCAACCCATTTCTCAGACACCTGGATAAACTGCAGATAAGTGTTTACTCAAAAACCTCACATTTGTATACAAAGATCCCATGGTGTTGCCTTTTTCCCAAACATTGCCCTTGGTTGACAAACATATATAGTAAATACGGGATCAAAGAGCCAACATATACTAACATTCTCACACAGGGATCTTTGAAATGGACAAGTATAAATAAATAAAAGTACATATACTATCTTTGTTAGTAACTTATATTTATTTCTTTTTTCTTTTCTTTTTTTTTTTGGTACATTTATACATTTAAAGAAAGGAAAATTAGTCTCTTTGCTCTCTTAAACATTAGTTTTCCCTAGGTAATTTTTGATCCCAAAACTCTATCTACACCTGTTTTAAGTGCATTGTTTATACTACTGGTGTTTAATATTTCTAGTACAGTTTGCTTGATATTATATTAAATGGATTACATCTGAAGAAATGTTGTGGAGTTTAATGTCACCCTCCCCCTATCCACAAGGTTAAGACATGTCCAAAGGGACTATCATTTAGGCTGCCATGAATGATGCATATGTCTCACCAGCTTCCTGCTTATAAGGGCATTTCTAAATGGCCTAACTCCTTTCTTGTGTGGGAGGGATGTGTAATCAGCATCACCCCAAGGGCCACTGGGGGAGATATCTGACTTGCATCACTCCAGGGCCACTTCACCTTCTCTTATGCAAATACTTGTGCACTTAAGCAGTGAAACCTACTGCCATAATGGCCATTAGGTAACAAATGCCTGGCTCAAGACTTCATGCACCACCTCCTTCCTCTAAAAATTTACAATTACATGTAGTTGGTTGCACCCCTCCCCCCAGCCTCGGTGTGTCCATCATCCCTACCAACTCTCTGAAGCATGTGAGACATTAATCAAACCTGGGTCACCTAGGCCGTAGTCATGTACTGATCCTTCTATGTAGCTGGAGCTGACCCCCTTAAACATTACATTGTGAATACCCAGTTACATCCCTGCCTCTGGAGTCTACTTAGCCAACTGCTTATTTTTTCCTGTCCTCCTAAGAAATACCATAATGCTAGAGATATTGGGTTTGAGTCCCAAATAAGAGCCAATATTTTCATTTCATACATCTGGGATTCTAGCGGTGCCTAAGTTTGTGTGTGTGTGTGTGTGTGTGTGTGTGTGTGTGTGTGTGTGTGTGTGTGTGTAATTTGTCATTAATTACCAGGGGGCTTCCTAGCTGAAAGGAAAGGGACTTTTAATGGAAAAGTCAGTACGTAGCTTGCTAGTGTCTCTGGTTAGTCCAGAGTCAGTGAAATAATCTGTCTTATGCAGAGCCCTGGAGCAGAAAAAAAGTTATATTTTCTAAATAACTGTAGCAAACAACTTGCTGGAGATCTTGGGTTTAAGTCATAAATAAGAGAATTAATATTTGACTTTCATTGTTCCATGATTCTAACAATGCATTCATATGTGTGTGTGTGTGTGTGTGTGTGTGTGTGTGTGTGTGTGTGTGTGTGTGTGTGTGTGTGTGTCTGCGGAACAGAGCTGTAGGTAGATGATGTGACACCCAGTGCTGCTCCCTGATCTGTCCTATGCAGAGCCCTGGAGCAAAAAAAAGTTCTTTTTTTCTAAATAACTGTAGCAAACAACTTGCTACAAATGTAACAAGTGACTTGGTACATTGTGAGTAACACACACATGATGCTCTGAAGCCATAAAGCTTCAGGTCTGACCACCAATACAATACTGGCATTCCAGTATTCCACTACCACTAATTCCTACATTGTAAATAACACACACCGAATGCTGATGTCATAACTCTTCAGTCCTAACTGCAGATGTGATACTTGCATCGTGTTGATATAGCACAACCACCGATCTATATCTGTTGAGGATCATGCCTCCTAACACGTTGTGCTCATGGTGGCTGCCTCGTTTTGCCCCACCCTAACTATACTTTTTGTGTGCAATTTGACCTTAATTATTATGAACGGGGTCTCCAAGCAGAAAGAAAAGTGGCTTTTAAGGGGAAAACTCAATGTTTATCTGTCCAGAGGCTGTTGTTAGTCCAGCAGCAGTGACACCACCATGGAATGCTAGAAGTCTTGGGTTCAAATCCCAAATAAGAGCAATTATGTTTCTTTCATGTTTCCATGATTCTAACAATGCATAAGCAGAAGCCTTCCCTTCATACATTAGTGTGTGTGCAATTTGACTTTGTGTCTACTTCAGGCATTTTTAAACTCTGTCATTGTTTTTTTATCCTACCATCTCTTTAGGGAAATTATTCCAATCATTCACCATGCTTCTGTGGGAAAAACACATTTCATGTTCCTTAACAGGTTGTACTACGTGTCATCATATTACAGTTTATAAAATTTTCTCTGATGCTATAACATTAACTCAGCATTTGCAAACAGCTAAGTCTGTAAACAGATTCTTATTTCAAACAGTGAGAAATAAAAAGGTAAAAGGGACAGTAAACGTCAACATAAACTAACTCCTAACAGCATTCCTAGATAATATACTAATCCCTAACAGCATTTCCAGTTGATATACTAGCATGTAACAACATTCCTGGTTAATATTAGCTCCTATATGCTAAACTTTATCTAACTCTCTACCACTGTTATAAACAATCACCCCACCCTTTGTTTATGGAAATGTTTTTATATAAATCCTAGCTGCCTGCACTGCTTCTTCAGTATGTTGTATCACTAGTCTGCACTCTCTCAGTGGATGATGCTTCTGACTATTCCCTCTGAATATTCTAGTTTCAGTGAATTACCATTATCCCTATATTTGAACCAGAGGAGAAAATTATAGATATAATCTCTGTTTCTTCTGTTATAGATCATTCTACAATTTGATATATTACTGTTTTACCCTATATTGCATATTTTTTTCTGTGGACTTTTCATTACCATGGCCTCTTTAAATTTGAAATTGCAACATGTTTAACGTTCTGGAAGTCTGCTGCAAGTTTGACATATACCACAATGCAGGTTAAGTTTGATATGCTTGCTACCATATGAATTTTGGTTCACAACAAAACTGTGCTCAGATCATACTGGGTTTCATACCAACCTAGTAAGATTAAAAATACAAGCTTTGTTTGCTTTACTGCAGTCTTGTAAATGCAGTAAGTGGACACAGTGCTGTTTGTTCACTAAGATGTGCATGCAGGCCTTTACAATGTACTTATGCACTATGGCCACTGCTTTCACGTTTATCTAAAAAGTGAGCAAACGTATATTGCAGAGGTGCTGCATGTTTTCTTATGAGTAAGGAGTCACTTAACATTATCATATACCTTGTTACCTTCATATACAGTGTTAAAATCAAACAACTACATCTATGAGACGTGCATTTTTATTTATTTTAAGCTTTGCTACATCTAGGACTGTCTATTATAGAACCAGTTTTTATGTCACATAGGATATCTCAATCTCATAATTCATTTGGTGTTGTTTGTGCATTAGCCAATCTTCAACTTCAGAAGAAGCAAGGTGAAAGCTTTTATATTTTATTGTACTGAGCATTTGTAGCTGCATAAAGAATTAAAGTAATATTTCTATCACTCACTCGTGCTTTGCTGCTAAAATTCATGTGCCAGTGTATTAAAACATTTCACTCTGTAGATGATAAATAGCTAACAACAAATATGGAAGGGAAGGACAACATTGCCTGTCTTGCCATTGTGAAGGCTTCAGCAATATGTTGGGAGACAGTAAAAAAGATACAGTTCTAATTAGCACAAACCATACAAAACTGTGATGTGAAACTGAATTGTGACGACCAATGGTTTGTCCAGATCTAGGGTTATACTGGATTCATTTCCACTTCCTTTGCCATGTGTATCCTAAATAGTGCTTGAAATAATGTTATGTTTTCTTTGCTGTTTAATGTTGCAGTTAATTTCCTACTGAATGTGTGCAATTTGTATGTATTTACAAAGCAAGCAGGATTCACATGAGAAAAGTGTAGGTTATAATGTGATATGATCGTAACTGCTGAAGTTTGGTCACAAGGCAAAGCTATTCTGCATGTCAGTGATTAACTTGGCAACTTTTAAAATGAATTACTGCTTTGTTAAAGCAGATGGCATGTAAGAATAAGCTGGACAAAATTTATGCAAATGCAAAAATGACAGATTTCAAATGTTTTTGGTTTTAAATTTTACATTTGCCTTAAGTGCGTTTTATTAAGAAGTCTCTCCAGAAAGTATCAGTACCTGAGTTTTAAGCTATGAGTCATTTAATGATTTTGTGCAGCAGTGTTTTAATCAATTAAGACAAGCCAGTTTCTAAATTACTTGGCCTGATGAAGAACATGAGTCTGAAAGCTAACATTTTTGCAAGTTTTCTTAGACAGAGTAAACACTTTTGTTTTTGATTTTTTTAACCAATTAATTATATCTGTCATCTTTTTGCCATGTTTTTGGCCATTGTTGTTATAAGTGATTTCCTGGTTCATTTTGTGACAATATTTTTGGAAAACAGTTTTTTTGTTTTAATTATATATTTTCTTACACTAAAATATGATTTGTAGCTGATTTTTATAGTTGCCACTAAGATGTTTTAGGCTTGTACTGTTTTTCACAATTACAAGTGCTCATGTGCACATGTACATGGTGGTTAAAGTCTGGCTTGTGACAACACAGCAAACATTTTAGTTAATGCTTGATAGCTAGAAAAAGGTATTCAAAAGAAGAGTAGAAATGACAATAAGTCCACAATAACTTCTTAGGAAGGTAATTTATCAAACAGACAAACAAACCAGGAACACTTCCAAAAAATTGAGGACATATTTTTTTATTAAAGAACTTAAGTAAAGCCTATTGTGAGCTACACAGAGTAATATAATACTTTTGAAAAGCCTATGCAGTTCAAATGTTCAAGGGCATGTATAATTTATAGCATGTATGGTAAGTAAAAGATCCTATTCTTTAGTACTTTTTTTATTGCAACCAATACAGTAAATAAAACAATTATGCCTTCTACTCCACAGTCCATGCTGAAATAATATGAATACTCTCTGTTACTTCATAAGCCAAAAATACTAAACAAAAACACAGACTCATCAGATTAATACATTAGTGTATGGTTATGAATCCATCACAAGCAAAAAGTTTTTATTTCAAAACAGGCACATACAAGACTAGCATTCTGAATACTACAGTGGCATTGAACTGGCATTGGGGACAGTAAATTACCAGGGGCGGTTAGTGCTAATGGGCTGCAGGACTGCAGCCCCCCAGCTGTAAAACAAAAAAGAAAAAAAAAAAAAGAAAAAACAAATGTGAGTCACTGAACATCTCCCATGCACACTAGCAGCATTTCCCAATATCTGGACTGCTGTTGAACCAGTCTGGAGTATGCGCACTGAATCCAGACTGTCTCACCAGCAGTCTGGATTAGGAAGACAGCATTCAGCAGCAAATATCCCAGAAGTACTGCAGGAAGGACTTGCTCTCATTGTGGGCTTTTGAATGTCTGTTATGGACATTAGAGGGGAAGGACTTGCTCTCATGTTACAGACTTTGGACTCAGGTATGGAACTGCAGGAAGGAATAGTCCATTTACTGCACTAAGGAATATTTGGGCTTCTATGGAACTGCAGGAAGGAATTTACTACACTAAGGAGTGTGTGTGTGTGTGTGTGTGTGTGTGTGTGTGTGTGTGTGTGTGTGTGTGTGTGTGTGTGTGTGTGTGTGTGTAATGCCCCAGGTGCTATATGGTGTGGGTAGAGAATACCACAGGCTTGAACCCAGTACCTTGGGCCCAGGCAGCAAGAGCCTGAATTCCCTACCCACCACCATTTGTAAAAAAAATTGCAGAATTTTGCCTCATATTTGTTCTGTTCTGTTCCTCATAACATCTGTGGTTTCTGTATTTTTGTGTCTTTACACAGTCAGTAGTGCAGTGGTACAGTGGTAACATTGTTGCCTGACAGCTACAGGTTCTCTGGTTTGATTCTTGGCTGGGGCGCCTTCTGTGTAGAGTCTGCATGTCCTCCCTGTGTTTGTGTGGGTTTCCTCTGGGTGCTCTTGTATCCTCCCATCTTACAAAGACATGCGTCTGGAGTGTTTCTCCCTGGGCTTCTGCTGAAAATTGGCTTTTGTTCCATGTCAGACTTTCCTTGTTAACAAATGATAAATAAAAATGACAAACATTTGAATTTCAGACTTCATATTCTTCAGAAAGTACATGGTAACACAAAACCTTTTATTCTAGCAATTTTCTAAGTATATAAGATGGATATTTGAAATGTGTCCCTAGTTTTGGGGCTGTATTCCCCCACTATTGTCTTCATCCAGGTTTTTTGTGCTAAGGTTGAGAGCTATGGTAAGAAAATTCACTGAATATGTTTGGGTGCTGTATTTCCCCATTACTGGCTTTATCCAGGTGTTTTGTGCTAAGAGATTGACAGCTATGGTGAGAACTGAATTCACTAAATGGTAGCCATTTAAGTTTCAGTCTTCCTCTCTTTCACAAAACTGCTGATTTGGCATAGTTGTACATTGCTCTGACTGTTTTGCACAGGGTCCTGGGTTCAAGAATCGGCAGTGAAATGTATGGTGGTAACACAGCATTTTATTCTAGCAACTTTCCAACATTATACAAGCAATATTTAAAATGTGTCCCTGGTTTTTGGGCTTTTGTCCCCCCCCAATAAATGCTGACTTTTTCCAGATTTCTTCTGCTGCAAAGTTCCGAGATACAGCTGAGTGCTGAGTAGATTTTACAAGGAGCTGAGAGCTGCAATGTAGCAAAAGTTTAGTGCTGCTTGTGCTGAGTCTACTCGCATTGTTAATAGCACAACAGGTAGTGTAATTGCTTTTGATGCAGAAGGCTGTGCGTTCTACTCCCACAGTAGGTAGATGCATTGCTGACACTGTACTGTGTTGCAAAGGGGGTGGATGCTACAGTCCTTTTTGGTGAAGATACCTAGTAACTATGAATCTGTTATCAGTTTGCCATCAATTCCCTATTGCAATATTACTAGCTTATCATTTTTTAGTGTAACATAGGCAATTTATTCCTCAAGGGCAACAGGCACTTTATTTGTAGATGAAGCAATGACATATAAAGTTGTTTGCTAGCAGCAACCTCTTCATTAGTTACAGATCTCTTTAATGTGGCATTATTTAGATGACTTTTACTTCTTCAGAGATTGTGCATATTTACTGATACTTGTGGACTGTAGAAGTTTGAGTAGACTTTTATGATGGAAATGTTCTGAACTGGGCAGTTTTGTCATTATTGGTGCATGCATTTTGTTTCATTGTTTACTGGAAAAATTTTCAAAATAATAAATTTAAAATGCCCTCCAAAACTGTACTGTACTGTACAAGGAATATAATTTACTACAATCAGGAAGGTGTATCAAAGAGCATGTGTATGTTTTGTGTGCAAGGGGCCTGTGATTTGAAAACAGCCCAAAGTTAATCTTTATCTGCCACTGGCAAAATGTATTTTCTTTTAATGTGGGTTTCAATGCTGTTTCAATGAATGTGAGTTTCAAGGACAGATAAGTTTTAATGCTAAGTCTGTTTTCATTGTGAGACTGCATTACTTTGTTTAGCAGATATCTATTAGTGTTTGTGCTGTAAAATGCAAAATAAAACTTTCAAATTAAGTCCAAATCATTGCAGAAGAAAAGCAATATGCACATTACTGTTTATGGTAAATGGGATGAAATAGACAAGTAATGGTACATTGGAATGGCTGCAGGGGGGAGGCTCCATTCAACCATGATTTTGTGAGGGGGAAGGGCGGCAAACTCAAAGACAGCCCCGGCTGAACTATACCTCTCAACTGTCTAGATTTTTGCAGAATGAATAGATTTTTGCTTCTTATTTTTGGTTTGTTCCTCATAAAATGTGTGGTTTTCCGGCAAATTGTTTAGGAATTAAATCACTAAATAATGACAGACACTGAGTTTCAGACTTCATAACCTTCAGAAAAATGCATGCTAAAGCAAGACCTGTTATTCTATCAACTGTCTCAGTTTATACAAGAGCAATTTTTAGTACTGTTTATATGTTCCCCCAATATATTTGGCCTTGTCTAGATTTCCTGCATTAACAGGTTGAAAGGTACGTGCAAATAAATTGCTTTATAGAATTAGGCATATCCAAACCTCTCAACTGTCCCCGATTTTGGCTCAAAATGTTGCTCTTCTCCTAATAATCCCTCGGAAAAATGGCAGTTTTGGAAGAAAACATGGAGGGTTTATAATTAATAAATAACTGTAATAATCAGAGTTATAGATTACTTTTATTTCAGAAATGCATGTAGATTCTTTTATTTTGTCATCTGCTCAAGTTAGCAGTACTAATAGTAAAAAAGTGTCCCTTCTTTGACAGGTTCCCAGCTGTATTGTGTAGCTATTTTATATTTTTGCATCACATTTTTGGTCCGTTTTTCATAAAATTGTGTTTTTTGGCAAATTAGTGGCAAATCATTAAAAACTGAAGTTAGAAAATAATGACAGACATTTGAATTTCAGATTTCATACCCTTCAGAAAATTCATACTAATGCAAGACCTACGATTCTATTATCTTTTTAAGTTTATAACAGCAATATTTAAAATTTTGTCCTTGTTTTGGGGCCCTTGTCCCACTTCTATGTATGGCTTTGTCCATATTTTTGCTCTAAGGTTGAGAGGTATGACAACTTTGTCAGGGCCATCATAGTCAGCCAGAGACATTTCAAATTATGACATACTTGTTGCACCCCACTCCCCCATGTAGTGACTCTGGATGTGTCCAAGCAAGGCAAGGAGCAGTTATGCAGTGTAAATGTGCAGAGTATCCCCCCATCCAAGGTAGACACAAGTACTACAGTGGCTTTTCATCTGTCCTTGATTTTGCAGAATGTTCTGGTTTCTGTCATATTTTTATACTGTTGATTTATGCTTATTATTATTCAGAAAGTGCCTGTTGCTCTGTGTTTAAGTAGCAATGCTTTAATGACCATAAGGTAAGCTAGTCTGAGATTGTAAGATGCAAGTAAGCTTTAATAAGCATACTGTTAAAGAATTGCTATTGCTGAAAGCCTTTCTATTTTTGCCATGCAGAGAATACTTACTTAACTAGATAACGTATAAACCTTGGGTATTGAAATGCATATAACAGTATTTGTAATAAAGGACAGGATTAGATTATTTTAAGAAGCTCATTACATTTGTTGGAGACTTGCAGTCATCTTTGCAGGTTTTACCTTTAAACTAAACAAAATGCCAATCTATTGTGTGTGGTCCATAACCTGTGCAGTAATCCTTTAAGCAATGTATCTTGAGCTTGTTTTGTGTTTGCTTTTCATGTTTTACTTTGATCATGTTTTCCCCATGAAACAATTAGATAGTTGTCAAGCAGCACATCTTTTTTGAATAAGAAACATTTTTACAAGTGGGGGTATCACAGATTGTTACTTTCAGCATGTTACTTGGTTCTTTAATAAACTGCGGTGGTGGTGCTGCGGTAGCGCTGTCGCCTCACAGTTAGACGTTACCCGTTCGATTCTCAGTTAGAGCGTCTTCTGTGTGGGGACATGCATGAATGGGCGTTCCTTCGTCGAAGGTTGTGCGTTAGGCCCGGCAAGCCAGCACGTAAAACTTTACTGCCAATCATTAGCGGACCGGAGTTCCGCTGTGGCAACCCCTAACCGGGAAAAGCTGAAAGACACAAACTTGGTTCTTTAATAAAGCTGAATATAAATTATAATTAGAACTGCAGTGCAAGGAGAAGTGGTTTGAGTTGAGTGCTGCTTGTTTTTCTTATACTTGATTTTGACTGGCATTCCAGTAATGTATTTAAAAAGTAATTTATGTTTTCATGCCTCACAACCTTTTTGTTTCCATCCAGATGTTAAGTAAGCTGTCATGCAGCCAATGCATTGAAATATTTTTTTTCTTCTACACTTCATTTTGTCTTGATTGGACTCTCATAATGATGGTTTGGCACCCAGGGCAGCGTATTTAATTACAGTTACAGTTTTAATGGTTTTGAGCATAGCCTCTCCCCTTTCTAGTTGGCCCCACTCCTTCACATTGACCCCACCCATTCAGCTGTCTCCTGTAGCCCCGCTTGGATTTGAAGTCACAAGTCGCCACTGTAAATCACAGTAAACAGAAAACTAAATAAACTCTATGTAACTGAACAGTAAATCACAGTAAATCAAAAAACTAAGTAAACTCTATTTGACTAAAATATGAAATTACACAATACATTTAAAGGAAAAGGTATACAGCACCGATAAAGAGAAAGCTTCATCCTGTCTTCAGTTTTGACTGGGAAGCCCCGTTGCAGTCAGGCAGGAGTCTTCATCGGGAAAAGAGTCCTGGGCAGTGTGTCCACTCCACAGGTGAGGCTTCAGTCTGAGTGCAGGCAGCCCCAGGTATATATAACCAAATTGTTTATCACAAGTTATGAGAATTAGTACATTCCCAGTGTAGGCTGGATCTTGCTAGATCATTCTGTGGTGTTGGCCACCCACCCCAGAAAGAACAGCAATTCCTGCCAAATACAATGATTTTGCAAGTTTCAAGTGTTACACTGGAATATTCCAATGACTTTGCAAGTTTTAGTACTTTACTGGAATATTCCAGCACACATACACATACAAGACATATTTCGTAATCAAATGTAGTGACTCTGCTGAAATCACTAAACTGTTCTGGAACACAACATCATCTCTCATGCCTGCTGACACTTCCAGAATATAGCATTACTTCATATGTCGAGAAAGAGATAAAGAAAATAAAGAGAATTTCGAGATACAGAGAGGCAACAGTCAAATTATCACACTCACTCAATGTAGCCTCTTTCGTATCACATTCGTATCACATTCGTATCACACCATCGAGGAGAATGGGAAAACTGCTTCTAAATAAAATTCCAGCTTTGAATGTAAATCTATTACCTGATAGTGGAAAAGAAAGGAAAGCTCTGAACTCCAGCTGAAATCTATCAGTGAAGTTGAATAGATGTAATCCACCTCAAAAAAGTTAAAGGAAATGCCTAAGACTGGCATACATAAATATCAGAAGTTTGTTTACATGGCTTCAGTTTATTCATTCAACAATAAATCTACTTAAAATGGCCTATGATAAAGAAAAGTATAGAAAACTGGATCCCAGAAGGTGAAGTCTCAGTATAAAGCTAGAAAATACGGATTCACTTCATAATCTCGAAATAGTGAAACATCGAATTTCAGTATTTCGAAACTATGAAACCAAATCCACAAAACATCAAAACTACAAAACCCGAGCCCAAAACCATGAAATTCAAAACACCGAACAAACCGCATACACTACACCATACATACAACACCCACATCACAACATAAACAAACAAAAACTACACACATACACAACTCATACACACATAAGCAAGCCCCCCCTCTACACCCCCCATGTGGGGGGGCTGGCCCCCCACCCCCCACTTATATGTACTTACTCCAACATTGCACAAACAAGAAACAAAAGCAAATTCACACACGCACATTCTCCAGTCCCTCACACACACATCAAACATATCAGCACACTTAAACACACTCTAACCCCCACTCAAATCCCTTACAAAACACTCACTTACCTGACAAAACACCTAGATCCACACATGGCACCGCGCAACATAAACACACAATCCCGGACATCACATAGCGTAAGGCTATAACTGCGAATTCGAGATATTCTAATTCGCGAATATGAACTTTCGCTATTTTAAACATTATAAACGGCTCCCGAAAATACATATACATGTAGATATATATATATATATATATATATATATATATATATATATACACACACACACACACACACACACACACACACACACACACACACACACACCCAGCATAGGAAGAAGCTGACATAGTTGAGAGGAGGTAAAAATGCCTGGAATTTTGAGTAAAGAATGGAAGTCTGAAGCTTAAGAGTGCAGTGAAAATGCCTCTTTAAAATATGATATAAAATAAAAGTCCGGTGATAAACATGCATGCGCAAAATCTATGAAAATTATAGAAGAATCTTGGAAACGGTGAATGTGAAACAGATTCCTTAAAGAAAACAGAGAAATTGGGTTGTTAAATTCAGCAGACCAATGTTAGAAGAAACCTATTACTGATGTAAAATTTGGTTGTGTATTTAATCATTACACAAGAAGAAGTCTGTTTGTGAAGAAAAGCCTCAGTACGTATTTGGTATCACGCAGAAAAGCACTTTTTCAAAGCCAAGTGAAAGTTTGCATCTTGCTACTGAAATAAAACAGATACAGAAGTTTTATATTAGTGCTGGAGTAAACTGCATTTTTAGAATGGCTCTAAAGAGCAGATAGGCAATTTTACTGCATACTCTGAGGAACTTTAACTGTCAGAAAACATCAGAATAAATATTGCAAATCCAGAGACTGATTCAGTGGTTACTGAAATGCAATCATTAATACTTGTTTTTTTTTTTTTTTTTAAATGTGTCTGAAGTGTTTAATGAAGGAGCAATCAGAAGCACTAGCAATTAAAGGACTCAACCTTACATCTCCAAAATATGGAATACTACCTCTCATAATTTGGAACAAATTGGCAAGTCTTACTAACACCTTGAATTAGCATGGTTAAAATATGATACTATAATTTAATCCCCTATAATTTACTATGAATACTAGTTAAAATAATTCATAAAAATGAATGCACAGCAGACCCTTCTAGTGTGGAACAGCATATAACACATATGTAACACGGGCTTTTTAAGATGTAAAGTGAGGAATGTTCCTCGTAATTAGCAGCAGCTGAAAAGTATTCTTACAAGTACTATAGTCTTCTAAGAAGTAATACAAATCCAGTATTCACCACTGGGAAATCTGCCTCTATAAAAGTCAATACTGAAAAATAAATAAACAAAATGGTGTCCTCACAGTTGCAGATAAGTACCCAGTTGAGTTTTTGCTTACTTTTCCTGTTTGTTTTCTGCCGTTTGGAGTTAATGTCATCCAGGACGGGTAAATGCTAGTGTGGGAGACTGATTCCCCATAAAGACAGCCAAAATAAGTGTCCTTTTTGCCTAGGTGCTGCTTATGACCATACATCTTGTTTAATTTACAGACCTTTTCCCTCAAAACTCTTCGTAGTAGGCTTTCTTCCCTTTCTTTATATCTTGAGCACCAGTGTCTTAAGCTTCTTGCTGCAGATACTATGGATCATACCTCTCAACCGCACTGAATTACTCAGTTTTTACTGAGTTTTGGGGTTCAAATGAAGGGGTGCCACGATTCCTGAGCGGCACCCCTCCATTTCCGATTTTTTTCTTTGTATTTCTAATGTTTTTTAATTTTCGCGCTGTCGGAGCTGAGATCATCACGTGCACGATGACATCAGCTCTGTCAGGGCTACCAGCCTATCAGAATTGAGCTCATTGGAGCGTTATGCATGCAGAGCTCAAATGCAAGCAGGCAGGAATGGTAACGCTAAATGGAATGGATTATTATGTCAGTGGGAGCAGCAGAACTGAATGGATCAGATTATTAATATGTCGGGGACCCGAATGGATTATGTCGGAGCAGGCAGGAATGAACAGATGGCAGCACTGAACTTTGTGTGGAAAGCAGCACACAAGTAAGTATGTGAGCAGGCAGGAATGAACAGATGGTGTGTGTGTGTGTGTGTGTGTGTGTGTGTGTGTGTGTGTGTGTGTGTGTGTGTGTGTGTGTGTGTGTGTGTGTGTGTGTGTGTGTGTGTAACTCTCTCTGTTCAAAAGGGCTCTCTAATGATCTGGTTTAAATTTGCACAGAGCTTGTTCAAAGCCATCCATCCCCTTCAGCCTTCTTTTCCAGCTACTTCTTCCTCTATACCAGTGAAAAGAAAGAAAGTTCCTTCTTCCTCTGAAGAGGAAGCTGTTTTTGATTCAAATAATTAGTGTTTAGACTACACCTTTCAAATAGCTTCCCCAAATGCTTGTGAGTTTGAATTTAAGGATATCTTTTCTTCAGATTCTCTTAATTAGAAAATATCTTTTGGATACACCATCTCCAAATGAAATGTTTTTAAACTCCACGATTGTGAGCCATTGCTTTTCCATCTCCCCCTCCTCTACCTCCTCTTCCTGGTGCTCTGCCCCTCGGCGAATCACCTAATCTTGTTTCTACATCTAACGGTAAATTCAAATGAACCTTTTTGCTGAAAAAAAGGATGGATTGTACCATTTGTCGTATTCGCATCCATAGTAACTGTATTCTTCAGGGGGATTTCAAATTTCCTATGTGAGAATTTCTAACACAGGTATAATTTAAAGTCAGTTTATGCATGCCAGTCATCTAAACACTCATGATAATAAATGTGAAGAACAGATGACCACTATGCTGGGTGAATTTAAAGAAAGAGGTCATAGTGAAAGGCTATTAGAAACTGCAACAGTGAGTACAATGGATGAGAGACAGGGTAGAGCCAAGTTGTATTTTTCAGAAATGAATAATACCACACAAGAAAATAGAAATAGTAGGAAAAATGTACAATTGCGTTTTATATAACAAGGTACAATAGGCACACCTGTGTGTGTAATCTGTGGTTATATGGCTTTTTGTGGAAAGGCAGTGAAGGATATAATTTATGACAGGCATTTGAATTTCAGATTTCATGTTCTTCAGAAAATAAATGGTAACACAAAACCTTTTATTCTAGCAATTTTCCTAAGTTTATGAGGTCAGTATTTGAAATATGTCCCTATTTTTAGGGCTGTAATGTATTCCCCTATTATTGGCTTTGTCCAGGTTTTCTGTGCTAACAGGTTGAGAGAGCTATGGTGATAAGTGAGAACTGAATTCTGTATTCCCCATTATTGGTGTTGTCCAGGTTTTTTGTGCTAAGAGATTGAGAGCTATGGTAAGACATGAGAACTGAATTCACTAAATTATAGCCATTTATGTTCAGGAAGCTGCTGATTTGGCATAGTGGTATGTTGCTCTGACTCTGACTGTAGTGTGCTGGGTTTAAGACTTGGCAGTGAAACATATGGTGGTAACACAACATTTTATTCTGGCAACTTTTCAAAATGATATAATTAATGTTTAAAATGTGTCCCTGTTTTTTTGGGGTTTGTCCTGCCCCCCCCCAAAAAATGGATTTCTTGTGCTGCAAAGTTGAGAAATACAATTGAGTGGATTTTACAAGGAGCTGAAAGCTTCAAGGGAAAAGAAGTTTAATGTGGCTTCTGATGAGTCTGCTTGCATTGTTAATAGCATAACAGGTTAAATGCTTGCTTTTGATGCAGAAGACTGTGGGTTTTACTCCCACAGTCTGTAGATGCATTGCTGATACTGTACTGTGTTGTACTTTTAAAGGGGGTGGGTATAACAAGTCAAGGCAGGGTGTAGCTACAGATAGAACAGAAGAAGAACCATGGATAGGCTGGGTTAGAAGGTTTATACTTTAGCTACCCTGGCTTTTAGGGCCATTAATTATCAGACCTATATCTCTAGGTATGTCTTGGCTGTTTTTTCTCAGGCTTGTCAGATTCTTTCTGATCTTCCAGTCTCTGAGAGTAAATCTTCTGCTCTTTCCTTGCTTGGGACTTCCTTTCAAGTAGTTTGTCATTCTATCAAATGTAGTTATGGTGCAGCAGATGCCTTTTCTAGGGCTGCTGCTTCTGGTCCATTTCTGAAGAGATATTCATGGCTTCAGCTTCAATCTTTGCTCAATGATACTAAGGCTAAGTTGATAGATGCTCCTCTGGATAATACTCTTCTGTTTGGTGAAGCCGCTGCTGGTTTATTTAAGTCTCTTCAGGACAAAGGGAAGGCTTTACAGGAGCTTAAGCATTTCTTTGTTTCTCCTGTTCCTAAATTTCAGTGAAACTACCCCTCTAAGCCAGTCTTTATTCATAGGCAGTCTCGCCCTCCTTCTAAAGGTAAAAAGGGTAGTAAACAGACTCCTCCTGCTAAAGCCACTCAGACTGCAGGGATTCTTAAGTCTTCCTTTCCTGACAAACCAGGTGCTGTCTGACTATCCACCTGTTCCCAGTTACATTCCTCTTTCTCTTCGCCTTTCTCTTTCTCTTCCTGTTTGGCTACGAATCACCCAGGATTTTTGGGTTCTGTCAATCATTCAGCCAGGGTAGTTCATGGTCTGGATTTCGCCTCAGGAGCAACTTCCTTTTTTTCCCAGAGGTTCTTCTAGACCTTTTGTCTCAGGGTGCTATTCAAGAGGTACCTGTTTCCCAAAGGGGGAAAGGGTTTTATTCCAGACTGTTTCTAGTGCACAGAAAAGAAGATACTTGGAGACCTATTCTAGACCTGTCCCATCTAAACACCTTTCTGAAGGTGCCTTCCTTTCAGATGTTGTCCCTTCAGTCCCTTTTTCCTGTCTTGCTCCCCAGGCCTTTCTGGTGTCTCTGGACTTCAAGGATGCTTATCACCATATTTTGATCCATCCTCTTTTCAGGAGATTTTTGCATTTCTCTGTTGCTTCCTGGCATTTTCAGTTATGTGCTTTACCCTTTGGCCTTTTTACTGCCCCAAGGGTGTTCACCAAATGCCTCATCCCTGTGACTGCCTTTTGCAGGCTTCAAGGGATTCAAATTTTTCCTTATTTGGACAACCTGCTGATTCAAGCATATTCTCCAGAGGTCCTTTTGCAAAATCTTAATTTTTTCCATTTATCTTCTTCAGAACCTGGGGTTCACAATAAACTTCAAAAAGTCTTCCCTGACTCCTTCTCAGGATCATGTCTTTCTGGGTTGCAGGTTTGAAACGGTGCCAATGCTGGCATCCCTGCCTCCTCCAAAGGCATTAACTCTCATTTTTTTTCTTTCAAACTCTTCTTCCCCTAGCCTCTATTACAGCCAGGGAGTTTCTGAGAGCTCTGGGGTTCATGGCTTCCACTATTCTGATGCTCCCTCTGGCCAAGTTCCACATGAAGAAGTTCCAGTGGTTTCTGAAGTCAGTGTGGCTTCAACATGTGCATCCTCTAGACTTTCCTGTTCCTCTTCTCCTGTGTCTCAAGAAAGAACTTCTGTGGTGGATTCAGCAGTTATCTCTGAATCCAGGGCTCCCTTTTCAGCCTCCTCTTACCTCTCAGGATCTGTTCACAAACACTTCAGATGTGGGATGGGGAGCAACGTTTGACTCTCTGAGGGTTCAGGGGGGTGTGGTTGCCTCATCAGCAGAAGGAGCACATCAAGATCAAAGAGATGAGGGCTCTTCTGTTGGCTCTTCAGGCCTTTCATCTTCTCGTCTCTTCTCTCCAGGGCTTCTCAAGGTATTCACAGACAATATCACAGTCATGTGGTAGATCAACAAATGGGGGGTAAGAGATCTTACCATCTTTGCCAGCTGGCACTTCTGGTATGGGTTCTGGCTATCCCATATTGGGTGACTCTTCGGGCAGTTTACATTCCTTCAGATTGGAATGTTGTGTCAGACAATCTGAGCAGATCCTTCACTCAATCCCACAAGTGGATGCTTCACAGGGAAGTGCTTCTGGACATTGTTTACCATTGGGGTACTCCTCAAATAGATCTCTTTTCCTGCCCTCTGAAAAGACAACTTCCTCTGTTTTGTGCCAGAGTCCCAGGTCCTCTGGTATGGAAGGTGGATGCCCTCTCCTTTTCTTGGAAGAGGATGTTTCTTTATGCATTCCCTCCCCATCCTCTCCTTCTGAGAGTCCTGTTCAAGATTCAATGGGATGCTCCCAATATCTTGTTGATGACTCCCTTTTGGCCGCGACAGCTCTGGTTCCCTCTACTTCTGCATCTACCCAGGGGCAATCATCACAAATTACCCCAAAGGGTGGATCACCTCACACAAGACAAGGGGTCTCTCATCCATCCTCACCTGTCCACGCTTCAACTGACACTGCAGGTGATAGGATTTTGATCCCTCATAGACACCTTTTTTCTGAGGACGTGCTGCAGGCCCTGCAGGAGGCCAGGAAACCTACTACTAGGAAATCCTACTTATCTAAATGGAAGAGGCTTTCTATCTGGTGTCTTTCTCATGATCTGGACCCACTTTCCATGGATGTTCCTTTAGTTCTCTCTTATTTGTGAGAGTTGCTCAATGCTGGTTTGGCCTATTCATCTATTAAGGCCCACTTATCAACAATTTCTGCTTGTCTGCCTTTAACTCCCCCATTAGCTTCTAGATCTGAGGCTAAGCAATTTCTTCAAGGTGTCCTTAATATTAGACCTCCAAGGAAGCCTGTTCCTCCTCCCCAGAATCTTAATTTTGTTCGGGAAAAACTGACCCAGGCTCCTTTTGAGTCAGCTGTTTCAGCTTCCTTGCAACATTATTCTTGGAAGGCAGCTGTTTTGTTTGCTCTTACTAATGCCAGGTGGGTGTCTGAGTTGCAAGCCCTTATGGCTTGTCCACCTTTTTTTATATTTTATGAGGACAGGGTGTCCTTGCATACTAATCCTTCTTTCATGCCCAAGGTAGTTAATGAGTTGTCACTTAATCAGTCTATTAATTTACCTACTTTTTTCCCCTCTCCACAGTCTGATAGTGAGAGGGGTGCTGCATACCTTAGATGTACATAGACAGCTCAGATTTTATTTGGATAACACGAAAGCTACCAGAAAATCTGACCAGTTATTTGTTTCCTTTCATCTTAGGTCTTTAGGTTTGGCTGTTTCCAAGCAAACTGTTTCCACTTGGATTTCTACGGCTATTTCCTTTTGTTACACTTTTCATGGTGAGAGCCTTCCTGCTTCTGTAAAGGCTCATTCCACTAGAGCTGAGGCTTCTTCTGGTGCTTTTTTCAATGGCTTAAATGCTAATTCTATTCTTGAAGCTGCTACTGGGACTTCTGTGCATATATTTACCAAACATTACCAGTTGGATGGTATCTCCACGGCTAGGGATGGTTTTGCTGCTGCCATTCTTCGTGGCTTCTTGCAGGGCTCTGCTGCTTCCTCTTCCCAAGTTTCTTGAACTTTGGCACTCTCCCATTTGTAAGGAATGCTGCACCAGTGAATGTAAGAACATAGTACATTTGTGTAAAATCTTACTATAACAATATATGTCCTTGCCTTCACCGCTGCAGTATTCCCTCACTCTCTCCATCCCCTGGTCTTTTTTCCTTCCTGGATGTGCAGGTTTTCCTTGGTTTTCCTTGGACTGCTGTGCCTACTGGGGCAATCAGTCATGAGGATGGTACGCCTGAGCGTCACCTTTATGAACCTACCACATGCAAGGAGTGTGCAGGTGACGTGCAGCGTACCTTAAAGCAATGGTAGACTTTGGTAAACTGGCCGGATGGTGGGCTTCACGGCAGGGAATACCATTTGTAAGGAATACTTCAGCGGTGAAGGCAAGGACATCTATCATTATGGTAAGATCTTACACAACTGTAATTTTCAGAAGTAGAGGCTGCAAGTCTAGATGAACAAGGGTTGCTAATCAGGTGTGAGTACAGTACAAGCAGTTGTTAATGAGTAGAAACTAATTACCATTTTGCAGTTCTGAGGGAGTAATTTTTTTTTTTTTTTTTTGTCCTCAACTTGTGAAAGTTTTTTTGGACCTCTTATTCAAATTTTGTAGAGGGGCACCAGCCTGGGAACTGCCCAGGGTGCCAACTGAGCTAGCTGTGACTCTTATTCAAAAACATGTTTAATGACAATATGTCACTGGATGTTAGTAGAATATTGTCAGCAAAAAGCTGAACTTGTGGCAAAGACAAAACAGATAATGATGCCACTTGAAATTAAAACTAAAATTCAGAACCACAAAATATCAGTTACTAAGGCAGGACTTTTTATGAGGTGAAGATGCTTCAGAATGTGCTCACAGTGAATAATAAATCACTATAAGATTCTAAAAGTTTCTAATGGTCAGCAAAGTACTACCACAGTTAGAACTGAAATTAAGTAAGTGATGGCATCAGTTAAAAATCAGATGCAACTGTTCACATCAATAAGGAATTTTCAGTCTTTAATATTAACAGTGCATTAACAAAAGCAATAAGTAATGTTGGTGAAATAAAGGCAAGCACATAATGTCAAAACCTTCTGAGTCTTCACATTCTCAGTGGTTAAACAAAATCAAAATATAGTGGCACTGAAACAAAGATAAACATGTTCTCTGCAGTTTGTCATAGAAACTGTATACAACATTTCTTTTTTTTTTCCAAAAACATTTTTATTAAATTTTGTTAATAAACGTGGACATAAAGTATTAAAAATAAATATAAAACATAACTATTTACTCTATATACAAACATCCATGATAAACATTTGTTGTATCCAAGAAAGGCAATCAATGTTTATATAACAATCTCACCAATTTTTGTCAAGCTAGTCTTTTGTGTGTTACATTTGATGATCTCTGATAAATAGTTTGCATTTCTTTTTTACATACAGATTTTGCTATTGAAATAAACTCAGTAAACATAAAACCTTGCTTATTTTTCCAGTTCAATGTAATTATTTTTCGAGCAATAGCTAGAATTAATCAAAGAACAGGTAAATGATGTCTAGGGATTACACTTGGGGTAGGGACATTGAATAATATCAAAGAGCTAGTAATTTGACAGTTATCAGACCACAGGACTTTTGCGAAATGTCTAAAATCACTCCGGTATTGTGTGAGAATTCTACATTCGATGAACATATGAACCCAGTTGGCTTCAAGAATATCACCACACCTTCAGCATTTGCTTTCATTTTTGGTTATAAGGTCAGTTCTGTGTGGAGTGTAAGAGCTTCAATGAATAAATCTTCAGGTATATAGTCTCGAATATAAAGATGATGAAGTGTTATTTATTGAATTTAATATCTGTTTCTTATTATCGTTCAATAAAGTTCACCATTAATCTTTATGGAGTAATTCCAAAAAGCTTGGTCAAAAGTAATCAAGTCTTCTCGTAGGATTTTATATACATTTTTGCAAATTGCTATTTATTGTCTTATTGATTAAAAGTGTTTTGGTTTTATTTTGATTAAAATTGAGCCCTGAGATTTTTCCAAATAGAGTTATGGCATTCATGATATGTTGTAAAGAGCCTTCTATGTCATTGGATGTTAGTAGAATATCATCAGCAAAAAGCTGAACTTTTGTCAGTATCCCTCATTAACTTGAAATCCTTTGATATTTGGGTTATTTCTAATAAATGAAGCAATAGGTTCCACTGATAAAGTGAAAAATAATGGGGATAGAGGGAAACCTTGTCTAGTTCCCTTATGATTTTTTTACTGGGGATGATAGACATGAACCAATCTTAACAAATGCTTTAGAATCACTATAAATATTTAATATCAGTTTAGTGAAATCTGAAGTAAAGTTAAATTCTTTAAAGATTTTTTGTAAGTATGACCAACTAAGGGAATCAAACGCCTTATCAATATCCAGACTAATAATAGTTAATTGTTTCTTGGTTTTGTTAGCAATGTCTATTAGAGATAGTAATTTAATAATATTGTCGTGCACTTTTCTATGTAAGATAAAGCCAGTTTGATCAAAGTGTATTAGCTTGACTAATATATTCTTTAGTCTTTTGGCCAGGATAGACATAAACATTTTATAATCGATATTTAACAATGATATAGGTCTATAGGATGCACATAGTTGGGGGTCCTTACTTTGTTTCAGAATGGGAGAAATTATTAAGTACTTTCACGAGGGAGGGAGAATTAAGTCTTGTTTAACCATGGAGAATGTGTTTAATAATAACTTTATTGTGTGCTCTGGCAGAATTTTATATATTCCTGTGATTATCCCATCTAACCCTGGGACTTTATTATCCTTCAGATTTTTAACTTGATCTTTAACTTCTGCTAAGGCTATTTGTTTATTTAGGGTAGTATTTTGTTGTTTTGATAGTTTAGTCTTGATATTTTCTTGTAGAAATGTATCTATTACATCATCTGAATGTAGTGGTGATTGCATGTCATTGATTGACCAATAATGATTTCTAAAGGCTTCTAATATACTTCCTAAATCAGGTGTTCTTTTTACTGTGTTATTATTCTTGTATTTAATTTCAGTAATGTGATTTTGTTTACTAATTTGTTTGGATCTGATAGCTAGTTTATGTAAATACCTGGTGTTTATTAAATAGGACTGTAGTTTAATCTTTTCTAAGCTTATAGCAACCTTATGATTCAATATTTCTAAATATTTGTGGTTTAGCTTAGAAATGTCAGTAAGTACTGCTTTATCATTTGATTTTAAATTTAGTTTCAACTTATCTATTTGGCTTGTAGTTCAGAAAGTTCCTTGTCCCATTCCTTTCTCCTTTGAAAATACCAAGCTTTAACTCCACTAAAGATGTGAACTTTTAATGCATCCCAGAGTATATCTGTTACTTCACCATTATTGTTGTTTTCCATAAATGCATTTATTTATTTTAATAACCACTCCTTAAAACCTTTTAACTTAGTAACATAGGCTGGGATTCTTTGAAAAATTATCATATCATCTTTTTTTCACAGTCAAGCTGAACAAAAAGGCATTGTGGTCAGAGAGTGGACATGACTGTATTACAGCATCACTTATCAGTATTAGTTTGTGTGCTGAATCGGAAAGAATAATGAGTGTATTAAAGTGAATTTTGAACTCTTAAATTATGTATGTCTCTATAATTCATTGAGGCTAAAAACTGTTTACCTTTTTAGCTTGTGTTGTTAGTTTAACTTTACTATTTTTAGAGGTGTCTTCATCTGATAACAAGCAATTGAAATCTCCCTCCAGAATATTTTCTCCCTTTGCATGTAAAGTAATGAGATCCAAGTATTTCTTCACATGTTTAGTTCCCAGACCAGGAACCCAATAAGAGTTTACCAGTGTGAAGTATTTCTTATTAACTTCTAGTACTACTAAGCTTAACATTCCGTCTTTATCTGAAAAGGTGTTTACAATTTTAGGTAGTGTATAAGTATTATTCCATAGTATAAGAGTACCTCTCCTTTTAGATCTAAAGCAGGAATCCGTGAGAACTGTAAAACCATTAAATGATCATTTTTGCAAATCCTTCTATAGCAAGTGGGTTTCCTGTAAGAAGATTATCTGAGCTCTGTGCATTTTAATTAATTTAATTAAACCAGCTCTTTTGACATTGTTATTTAAGCCATTATTATTTAATGATAAGCATTTATAGATCATCATTTGTTAAAGTTATATTTAGAGCATCAATAATACCTTCCAAGTATAATGACTTGAAGTAATTCATGAAGTTATGTATCATGGATGAGTCAAAAATCTTTAGAAGCACATTCTGAAACTAATAACTAAGAAAACATACATGCATGGAACCTAAAGTTCCAGGTTTAGTTAATAAATTAACTAAACCACCCTTTAACACCATCTCACACATCAAAAACATACATAAAGCGTTTCTGCTTTAAATGTAGTATATACAAACAGTAAAGGATTTCTAAGGTAACTCAAACAAATATGAACATAAAAAGTCCATCAGGCAATCACAGTGGATTTGTATGTAATATTGTGTAAACCACTATTAAGTACTGGACAATAAGGAGTCAGTTTCACCAATTAACCTAGTTGCCTTATCAGCATAAGCTTCTAATACCTATATATTTTATACCTGTATTACAGTCTCTTGTGTTTATAACTATAGC